>NC_133620.1:450405479-450567979 GCF_048593235.1 Sminthopsis crassicaudata
AGCCCGGTGCCCGTCACTTTAATGATAAATGCTGAATTGACAGACACCCGGCGGATCTTGCGGCCCAGACGCGCGCTCCGGAAGGGTAAGCCCCGCGGCCCCTTCTCTCCCGCCCGGCTCTGTCCCGAGGCTCCCAGCTGCCTCGCACAGGGGGCGGAGCTTGGGAAGAATAGGGGGCGGGGCCTGGGAAGAGCAGGCTCCGCCCCCGAGAAAGGAGGGGGAGGGGTGGTGCTCCAGAAGACAGCCGCGCGCTACGCTGGGCCGCGCCCCGCAGAGGTGTGAGCCGGTCGCAGCGGGGGGCCGGGGCTTAGAGCGCGCGCCGCTGGGGCAGTCAGAGAGCGGTCGTGCTGCTCACTGCCGGCTCGAGCGGCAGGTGCGCGGCTAGGACTACAAGTCCCGGCATCCCCCGCGGGTCCCCGCCGGTCTCGGCAGCTACTCTGGAGAGCCTGAGAGCGGAGCCCTAGAGACAGCCGTCGGAGGCGCGGCGGCGCCGAGCGCTAGCTTTGCGTCGGGCTCCGAGGCGGCGGAGCCGCAGGAACAAGAGCAGGAGCAGGAGCTGGAGCTGGAGCTGGAGCAGGAGCAATATCAGGAGCAGGAGCTGGAGCAGGAGCCGGAGCTGGAGCAGGAGCCAGAGCCGGAGCCGGAGCCGGAGCAAGAGCAGCAGCTGGAGCTGAATCGGGAGCTAGAGCCGGAGCCGGAGCCGGAGCCGGAGCAGCAGCAGCAGCAGCAGCAGACGAGTGCTGCAGGGAGCCCAGCAGCGCCGCGCGCTCCGGCCGTCTGTGGCTCCCCGCCAGCCCGGGTGGCCGGGCTCCGGCTCGGGGCTCCTCCCGCTTCGCCCGCGCGCCCCAACCCCCCGGGTCCCGATGCCGAGGCATGGATAGAGCGGCGCTCCGAGCGACGGCGGCGATGGGGGAGAAAAAGGAGAGCGGAGGGGGCGCGGCAGCCGCGGCAGATGTGGGGGCAGCCGGCACCGGGGCCGCGGCCAGCCGGGCTCTCCAGCAGTGCGGGCAGCTCCAGAAGCTCATCGACATCTCCATCAGCAGCCTGCGGGGGCTGCGCACCAAGTGCGCCGTGTCCAACGACCTCACCCAGCAGGAGATCCGGACCCTGGAGGTACGGAGCCGGGCGAGGTTAGGGGGGGCGGGGGTTCTCTCCCCTCGGTCCCTCCCCCAGCCTGCTGTCCGGCCCGCCGGGGCAGGGGCAGGAGAGGATGAGAGCGGACAGAGGCGGGCTTTGGATCCGGTGCCATCTCCCCCCCTCCCCCCGCTACCCACCCCCTAACTTTGCAGCGCTAAGTTGCTTTCTGGTGCTGATGCAAATCCTGCAAGCAGCTATTTATGAAGGGCCTACTATGTGCCAGCCTGTGGGGATGCAAAAGCAAAAATGAAAGCCCGGGGGCTGGGGGGGGGGGAGTTTGGAGTCCCGAACCCAGCGCTCCGTTTCTCTCTTTCTCTGGTGTCGCTGTCTCCCTAGATCTGCACGCCCCGGATCCCTTCTTTCCCTGCTGCTGATTGGCAGCTGCCCGTCTCTGAACTAGCCCGAGCGATCCTTTCCTCGGAGTGCGGACTGCAGGAGCGGGGAGGGCAGGGGCTGCGGGGAGGGCCGGGGCTGCGGGGAGGGCAGGGGGAGGAGGAGACAGCCTCGCGCTGCGGGACTAATTTCTCCTTCTAGAGGCACGAGCTCCTTCCCCTTTTCAGGGACTTGGGGGGAAGAGGTCAGATGACCACTTTTAGCTTTCCGCACCGCCCCTCCCACACAGACTCCCGACCCTCGCTCCCGGGCCGTTCCCATTTTTAGGCCTTAGGCATTTCTTCTTTTGTCACAGCCCGTAACTATTCCGTGTTCCTTTGCGGACACTCCCTAGCCCGGCCTGCCAGGGTGTGCTTAATGAAGTCTCCCCTCCTCCTCCTCCTCCTCCTCGTCCTCCTCCCCGGCCCGTTCTTTCTTGCTCGGTGCCCGCTACATCCACGGTCCCTGCAGCATCTCTCCGCCAGCTGCTCGCTGTGCATCAGGCTTAATTTTTTTTTTTTTTTTTTTTTTTTTTTTTTGCTGAATCGGCGTTTCTCTCCTTCAGTCATTTGTTGCCTGCCATTGGGTTACCATGGTATTAAGCGAATCAAAACAATTACCCACCTTCTGTTCTGACTTCCTCCAAAAAATGGACTTTGGCTTATAACAGATTATACTCAGGAATATGGCATTTTTGTGGGAAATAATCGCCATTGGAGGAGTACTGGTGCTGGGGGAGGGGAGAAAGCTGCTCTGTGTGTGTGTTTTTTAAATGACATCTCCTTTCAAACTCTCCAAGGGAAGTGGAGGCTTAATTGGGGTTGGAAGAACAATGTAAGAAGGTAGTTAGGTTCAGAGGGTCCTTCCCTTCCCTTCCCCCTCTCCTCGCCTTCCCCCCCACACAATGGGGGTGAATATCAGTTCCTCCTTTCCAGACAGAGCTTTTGTCCGGAGACTTTCTAAGTTTTTAGCTGTGTGGTCCTTAACTGGGAATGGTCTCCGGGTTTGGGCAAGGGTCATTTGTCAGAGGTAAGGTCATTTGGACGGAAGCTTTTTTCCCTCTTTCCTGCCCAAAACATCCACTCCAAAATTGTGGTTCTTGTTGTTCCTTAATTATCGGTCAATTAGTTGATACAGAACTAGTCAGAGAACATTTTAAAGAGGATGGGTCTTCCCTTTCTCAGTATTAAACAGCCACCAAAAAAAACCACCTTCTTATCCAAGTGACCCCCCTCCCTTCCTCAGGGTACAGGCTTCTCCCCTCTTACCATAGAAATCTATTTCTGTAAAGGTCACGGGCACCCTAGTAGTGGCGGCTGGGGCCTTCCATTTGAACTTTTTTCTTCCCTATAATAGCTGATCCTCCTCTGCTCCTCCCTCCCTCCCCCCACCTTTTTTTTTTTTTTTTTTTTGACATGACTGTTTTCAAGTGTCCTTTGTGGGGAGAGAATCTTGTTTCTGGAAAGAGATGCTTGAATGTGTTGGTCCGATGCAGTTGAGTGGCAAGATGAGGGGGTTGTATTGGTTCATTACAGCAGGAAGGCTGGCCCTGTGGTCGCTCTGTGTTGTCCAGCAGAAAGAAAGAGCTCCCTGGCCAGCTCTTAGACGGCGCCCTGCTGCTCTTGACCGCTGCTTAGATCCAAGGAGGTTTAAACAGTTAGTCTGGCTCTTGGAGGTAGCACGAGACCATGGCAGGACCACTAAATTCTGAGGCCTGGAGATAGAGGCCAAAGAGGCTCTCATTCTCCTAAGTAACATGGTGGGAAAAAATCCAAGGGACCAAGGGATCGTTCCTCTTACCCCTGCAAAAGTCACAGTTTTTAATTGTGAAGTAGGGGGCCTGTGTTCAAATTTTGTCCCAGACACCTATGACCATACGTTTTAAGCTGGAACAGACCTTAGGGGATATTTTGTTCTTCTCCTTCTCTGCTCCCCTGTTTTGGAGATGAACATGAGCTTTAATGACAGAAATAAATGGCTTCTCTGATTTTAAATCAAGTTCTTTTTCACCTCCATTAAACTTCTTTCTCTGTATCCTTGAGGAAAGGGCCAGTGCAAAGGTGCAGGGATGGAGGATAACCAGGAGGCCGTTTTGGCTGGGCAACTTGCTTTTATCTGTGGAAAAAAGGGGGTAATGACTTCTATACTTAACAAATAATCTCTGCTGTTCTCTTCTTATTTGAGTTGTTGTGAGCACTTTGTCAAGCTTCAGGGTCTATAGAAACGAGTAGTTACAATTTCTGTTTGTTCCTCTCCCCCCTCCTTTTTTTTTTTTGCCCTTGTGTGGGTCATCCACAGCCCCAGACCAGAGACTGTTGGGTCAGTGCCCTGGATGGTCTGGTGACCTCCCCTCTGTGTTTGTGGGTATTTCATTTGGATAGGGATTTGTCCAAAACAGCTCGAAGCACCCCAGGGATCCAAGAGATTTGCAATGGTAATGAGGGGGAAATACTCAGTTCTTTGTCCTCTCTCATGAGTGGATCCAGATTCCTTCCCTTGTCCCTAAAAGAAGAGACTTTTTTTAATTTTCAGGTCAGAAAGAGAAGATGCAAGTGTCCCCTTACACCAGGTGCTGTGACTCTCACAAGAGGGGCCTTTTGGTAGAGATGAGAGAGTGAGGAAGAAGAGGTGCCCCTTTGGGAGCAAGCCCTGCCTTTCTGCAGCACTTTCACAGTATAAAGATGCTTTTAAAAAATCTTTCCATCTATCTATCCAACTCTTTTTCTCTCTTTGTCTATCTACCGGCTATCTGTCCAATCATATATCTATCTTTCCATCTTTTATCTATCCATCTTTCTGTCTATCCACCTATCTAAGCATCCACACATCTATTTATCCTTCCTTTCTTCCTCCTTTCCTTCCTTCCTCCCTTCCTCCTTTCCTTCCTTCCTCCCTTCCTTCCTTCTCTCTCTTTCTCTCTTTCTCTCTCAGAGTAATAATGCCATCAAGGTGGCAGAACAACATAGTGACTTCAGAAATGGCCCAGCTGGTTGTTTTTTTTTTTTTTTTTTTTTTTTTCTCCCAGATCTGTAGATTTCTCCTGAATACCAGGCAACTGTTGTCTCTGGATAAACTTCTTACAACATTGGGCCTGAGGTTCTTAAAGCCAGGTTTGGTCAAAAGGCTTATCTTGTGTAATAAAAGAGAAACACAGAATCCTTAAAATATTTATGTTGGGATGAGGGAAAGGAAGTGTTGGGGGGAGGGAGAAGGGAGAGTGGATGAAATGCCTCTGCTATACCTCCCAGGTTTGGTGGGCTGTGCAAAGGTCTTGGGATCTAGGGGACAGAAAGACCTAAATTCATAGCCTGCTCCAGATGTTTATAAGCTGTGTGATCGTGGATAAGACTCTTAACTTTACTGACATTGGTTTTCCCATGTGTAAAGTAGAGATAGCACCTACTTAATTAGGATGTTTTCAGAAATTAATGAGATAATATATGTAAAGTGCTTTGTAGATTTTAATGCTACTATACAAATGTTGGCTAAATGTCACCACTTCATATGTACATATAAGTGTATCTCTAAATTTACTATCAATCTTCTGTCCATTGAGTTAGTTTGAGAGCCAGCTGTAGACTCTGGAAGTCCTGAATAGGGGGAAGGTCAAGTCCCACCTCTCATTCTCTCCCTTCCCCTCCTTCTCTCCCTCCCTCCTGTTTGTCTCTCTCTGTTTTTCTCTCTTTCCCTCTCTCCCTCTTTTTAATTTTCCTTTATCTCTGTCTCTCATTCTCTCTTACTCTCTTTCTTTCCCTTTCCCTGCCTTTTCTTTTTCTGTCTCTTCTTTTCTCTCATTTCCTCTTTGTCTCTCTCTTCTTTTCTCTCGTTTCCTCTTTGTCTCTCCGTCTGTATCTCTGTCTCTTCCTCTTTGTCTCTTTTTTTCTCTCATTCTTCCCTATCTCTGTCTCTATCTCTCTGTCTCTTTCTCTTTCTCCCAAACACACATAGACACAGTCATCCCAATAATTCTCTAAGATGCTAAATTGTAGAGGAAGCAAATGCTCAGCTACATCTGTAGAGGAAGTTTCCTTTCCTGGAGTTCTTAATTCTGATAAAAACCCAGGTCTGGTAAATAGAGATATGTGTGTCTATTTACACCAATGCAAGGTTATATGATATGACACTGAGCCTGGAATCAGGAAGAATGGGAGTTCAAATCTGGCCCCACATGCTGTGTGACCCTGGACAAATCACTTAGCCTTATTTTCCTTTCAGTTGGATAGTATAAATAGTATCTATCTCCAACTGGTTGTTGTGAGGATCAAAAAGATAGTAATTGTAACTGTGTCTGACATAGATTGTAACTTATTATCAATACAGTGCAATGCAGTACAATACAGAGTATCTTTTTAAAAGTCTTTTTAAAAACTTTGTATTATTATATATGATTATATTATAACATTACATCAGTTCCTCAATCCTGATTGGAAATTCCTTTTATCAATACATAGAAAAAGAACATAGAGGAATTTTTAGTGGAGTCCCATTGTGTGTGTGTGTGTGTGTGTGTGTGTGTGTGTGTGTGTATTCCATTCTGTAAACTTCTCTGAAATAAGGCTTTTTTTTTTGGTAGCCAGAACATGGGTCTTGCTGTCAAGGAGACCTGACTTTAGCTTCTTACAAGAAGGATGACATCACAACTGATTATGTGGCCTTTTTATGCCTCTGTTTCCCTCCTCTATAAAATCATATAATAGCTGGAGCATATCAAGGGCTGTTCAAGTAGTTTTGCATCTATAATGTGTTCATATATATATGTATAAATCTATTGTATGTGTATATACGTATATATGTATACACATATATATATAGATACATATGTGTATACATGTATATATACTTATATATATACACACACAAAAAACAAATGTGTATAGATTATACATAACCTGATATATATATGTGTGTATATATATATGTATATATATATATATAATGTAACCTGATATATTATGATATATGATAACTTGACATATATATGTTACAAATATATCTATATGCTTTGCAAACCTTAAAGTCAGTTATTTTGAAGAAAGATAATAGCAGCTTTCATTTGCATCTAAAGTACATTTTCTCTTGATCCCCTTGGCAGCCCCCTGAGGTAGATAGCAGCACTGTGATTATCTTTGAACTAAAAAGCCTTTGAGGGCTGCTGATTTTATCCGGGTGGGTGTTTTGTCCCCAGGCATTAATCCACTGTTACTACTTCACTTGGCCACCTATCATGGGATTCTGGGATTGAAGAAAGGTCCTAGTTGGTGGCCTTCCTCCTGCAGACAAACTTTCCTCCATTTAACCAGGCTGGTGCCAGATATTAGAATATCCATGAAATTCTTTGTAAAGATGTTTTGCGTATAAACAAAAGCTGCTGTTATTATTCTCCTAATGGTAATAGAAAGGCAGTACGGAGGAGGTGTGATTGGGAGTTATGTTCAAATGACCTTAAGTGACTGTGACTTTGGGCAATTTTCTCAGACTTTTTGGAAAGCAGGTGCCCATAAGGAGTGGTAGGAAGGAAGTTCAATCAGTGAAATCACGCTTCTGGTCTCAATTAACAATGAGAAATCTAATTAGTAACTGACAGTTATAGAAAGAGACTTGATTGTGGAATTCCCATTCTTCAGATGTATATATTCAAGCCCACAGAGATGAAGTCGTGCTATATTGCAAAACCAGTAAAGCAGCAGGGTGGCAAATATCATTTAAGTTTTCTGGTATTAGATTCTAAGCTCCTTCCCCAAGGTTCCGGCAAAGTCAGGATTGGTGACCCTGAATTCTGTGACCTTCTTCCCTTAAGTCCCAACTGAAACTCCTCCTGCTCCAGAAAGCCTTCCTCATCCCTCCTTAATTCTAGGCCCTTCCCTCCTCTAATTACTTCCCATTTATCTTATCTACAACTTGCTTTGTATATATTGATTTGCATATAGCTTCAGCCCCATTAGATAGTAAGCTCCTTGAGGGCAGGTATTGTTTTTTGTCTGGCACACTGTAGGCATTTAATAAATGTTTATTAGATTGAATTACTGAATCTTGTCTGTACTATTAACAAACTTTCCCCCCTTTCTGGGTCCCAGTTTTTTAGTCTGGAAGATGAAAGTGTTTCAAGGGATAAATCACTCGTCATCCCTTTCAGGTCAAAGATTCTGAGAAAAGATGAAAAAGTGTTCACAGAAATGTTTGACATTAGAGCAATAACTAATGAGAGCAATGTTATTTTAGAGATAGTGGATTTGGGATTAGGGGAGCTAGGGATTGGATAAGTCATTAGATCTCCCTGGAACTTAGTTTTCTTTTGTCTAAAATGGGGTAATTGGACAAGATGGCCTCTGAGATTCCTTGTAACTACAGTCTATAACCTGTGGGTCCCTTAATCTTCTTGTACTTCAGTTTCCTCATCTGTAAAAAAGATGGGGTCAGACAAGATGGTACCATATGTGCATCTAAGTCAATACTTGGCTAAAATCCTATCAGTTTCTTCTGAGGAAAGTGCATTGAAAACTTTCAAGTGTCTACCATCCATCCATCCATCATACTATTGATCTATATGTATGTGTGTGTGTGTATATGTATATATATATATATATATATATATATATATATATATATATATATATATATATATATATATATATATATATATACATATATATATATATATATATATATATATATATATATATATATATACATATATATATATATATATATATATATATTTCCCACTAAGGCAATTGGGGCTAAATGATTTGCCCAGAGTCCTCACAACTTCAGGGCTGGTGCTCTATCCACTGCACTACCTAGCTGCTCCGTATATGTATGTATATAAAGTAAAATAGTTTATATAAAATCTGTTATCATCCCTTTGTCACATTCCCTGTGTCCAGGGCTGGTGCTCTATCCATGTGCCATCTAGCTTCCCCTTCCCCCTTATCATATGTAAAGTGTTTTACGGATATTATTATATTTGAATTACAAAAACTTAGTTTGGAAAGTGCTACTATCTCCATTTTTCATATATATATATACATATATATATATGTGTGTGTGTAAATATATATATGTGTGCACACACACATGCATAATATATAACTATATACATATGCACATGCATGCATACATACATATACATATATAAAAAATCTAGAGAGGTTCAGGGTTTGTCCAGAGTGTCATAGCTAGATGTCTGAGGCAGGATTCAAACTGAGCCCTACACTAATTCATTGCCATATGGACAGTTGGCCTTGTAGGAAAGTTGAGGAAATTCCCCTCCCCAAGTTCTTTGTAGTGATAGAGGAGTATGGATGTAGATCAAAGGTTCTTCTCTTCCTGTATGTATCCTGGAGGCCTTTGGCAGGGTTCTGGACTTGGGCCCTATTTGCTTCAAGGTCAGCATTCATTTGACTACATCATCTTCTTGGTTCTTAGGGAGGGTAAATTTGGAATGTGCTGACTAGTGGTCAAGGCTGACCTCATCTCTCTTTCCCTAAATAACTAATTTTCTTAAAGTGAGGAGGAGCTATTTCAGAGGGTGTCATACTTGGAACTGCTACTCTAGACCTGATTATAGCCACCACGCCACAAAACTCTTGTGATCCGAGAACTTTCTACAGGGAAGCCAGCACACATAAAAATCATATTGTTTTCATTTTTGTGGGTTTAGCAGCCCAGAAGTTGACATATGTTAGTCTCCCATTTCATAGATGAGAAAACTGGAACCATTTCATGAAATAGAATTCTGAGCAAGGACATGCTGCTTCTGTTCTCTGACAGGGCTGGGCACTGTTTGAAAGCAATGAAGGTAGAAAATACAATTTTGGGAGCCATTGGTTCAGTTGTATTCTTAATCCAACCATATCTCAAGGTAGACATTGAAAAGCTGGAGAGTATGTATCTAGGATGGGGAGACAAGAATTGTCTTCAAGTGTTTGTGTCACCCAGGATGAGGCTTACAAGACAATTATTCCTAAATGGAAAACTCGGAGTTCAATATCGTTAGGAAACTAGGATCCACAGAGAAGTCCCAATTATCACATGAAATTCTAGTCCCGGGTCACACATGCCAGAAAGGACTTGAACCCAAAGGCCTTCTGCAACCCTTGCTCTGTCCACTGTATCACTATCAGCTGTGTGATATCCAGAGCGCAATAAACGAAAGCAGAAGAGGGAGATTGAGGCTCAATGTTTGGGGGGAAAGGGCTTCTCTCACTTAGAGCTGTTTGTATGTGGAGCATTCTCATTAGAGACTTTCCAGCAGAGCCTGAAGAACAACTTGGTCATTATCAGGTTGGACTAGATGGCCATTCCCCAGCCCCATCCCAGCTCCCTTTTCAATCATTCCAATTTTCTGACTTTCCCAAGGTACCCCTACCTCTAGGAACTGGCAGGGTCAGGACCTGAACCTAGGATGTCTGTCTGCAGGTATAATCGGCTTCCTAGATAGAGAGACAGTGTTTAAAAATGCACCAAAGCCCCCTGGTCCTTGTTCCCTCAGGACAGGGGAGCTAATTCAGGAGACAATTTCCCTATCTTCAGAGGGTTTATGGGACTTTGACTTCCCTGTTTCCTCTTTCAAGCCTTCTTCATTTAGCCTTCGGTTTGTCTGATCATGTCAGACTATCAGAAGTGGGCCCAGCTGGAGCATTCCCTGGCACAGAACTTGCCAGGTATTTCCAAGGTGTGTGGAAACCTGTAGGAACAGACCTAGTCAGTGCAGTGCCAGACAGTGGCCGTGACTTATGTCGGTACTTGAAGACTACATTTCTTTCTTTCATTCATTTACTTGGGTCTTTCCAGAATAAGAGGGAAAACCTTTGAACTAGAATCTGCCTGTAGGATTAGCAATTGGAGAAATCTTGACCCGAAACATGGAAATCACTCCTGATCTGGGACCATTTCTAGACCCTGATCTTGAAGATGTCATTTTATAAAAGGGGAAACTGAGAAAAGAGAAATGACTTGTTTAAATTGCTACAGGCAGTAAAGAGTAGAATCAGGATTTCAATCCAATTTAGTCTGGTTTTTATTAATCACCTATTATGTACAAAGACATAAGCAAAACAAGAAATTTCTGTTGTGCTGCAGAAACAATATATACATGAGTGAATAGAATGAGATACAGCCTGGATCTGTGCTTTCACTAGTCTTGATATAGGGAACTCCTTGCTGAGCAAGCTCACTCTGCCAGTGCAGGTTGGCAGCTCGCTGCCACATGCAATCTTTTTTTTTTTTTTTTAATAGCTTTTTATTGACAGAACATACCCATGGGTAATTTTTCAACGTTGACCCTTACAAAAACTTCTGTTCCAACTTTTCCCCTCCTTTTTTCCCTGCCCCACCCATATGGCAGGCAGTCCCATACATGTTAAATATGTTAAAGTATATGTTAAATACAATATATATACACATAGTTATACAGTTATCTTGCTGCACAAGAAAAATCAGATTTAGAAAGAAGGTTAAAAAAAACCTGAGGAGAACAAAAATGCAAGCAAACAATAACAGAAAGAATGGAAATGTTATGTTGTGGTCCACACTCAGTTCCCAGTGTTCTTTCTCTGGGTGCCACATTCAATCTTAAGCAGAGATTTTTTAACCTGGAATCTGTGAACTTTTTTTTTTAATATTTTGCTAACTATATTTCAGTATAATTGACATCCTTACTAATATTACATATATATTTAAAATAAAATATGTTAATATTAATTGATTATATTTAATTTGCTATTATTATTAAATATATTCATAAAATAAGATATATTTACTGATTTAAAAAAACAAACAAACATGATTTTGAATAGGGGCCTGCAGGTTCTGCCAGACTGCCAGAAGGATAAAAAAAACTGGTGAGAATTTCTGACTTACAGTCACTTAGCATTGGGAGGTTAAGAAGCTTGCCCAGTACCTATGCATATGTACTGTCAAAAAAAAAAATGTTATAATTATAAAATTAATTAAAAAAAAAAAAAGAAGAAGCTTGCCCAGGGGGTTACACATGTCAGAGGCTGGACCTGAATTCAGATCTTTGTGGCTCTGAGGACAGGCCTTGATCTCTTCTACCAGACTGATTCTTGAATATGAAATTAAATATTCAGTAAATAGTCATTCTTTTTAAGGGAAGAGTGGGAGACATTATTGAAGGGGGAGGTGCATCCTTTATGATCAATCAAGACTCCATGTAAGAGATGAGCATCCAGGGGTCTCTGGAGCCCAGGCTGGGGCTTATTCCTCTGGAGCCATGTGTCAGGAGTCTCATTCTCCACATGGGTTCAGGTCACTCTGCTGCTATCTTACCTTCCAGCTGGGCAAATTGCTTTCTGTCCTTATTACAAAGAAATAGTTACTATTATAGGTACTGGTGCAGGCTGGGCTAGATGCCAGCTCCACCTGATAATTGATGAGTTTGGGGTAGCAATTCCTTGTTCTAGTGAAGCACAAGCCTCCATGCGCGTGCGAAGAATTCACAATGCTTTCTTTTTTGCAAAAGGTACTTTCATTTATGAGAAGAGCAAATTGAAGAGAGAAAATAAACACCGGCAATGGTAAATATGAAATAGATTTGGAAGAGCATATATTTAACAAGGAAAGAGGTTTTAACAGTAAACAAGGGAAAAGGCAAGTTCCCTAGTGGAACTCACAATTAACGAGGAGAAAAAGGGAATATTCTGTGAGGTGGGAGTACACCATGGAGTGGCAGGCTAGATCCATAGGGGAGTTAGTTAGGTATAACAAGGAGGACACTAAGAGACATGGAAGGAGAAGGCTCTAGAAGGATACATGGGTTTTGTTTTTTTTTTCCTCTTTTTTAAAGACCATTGGGATCTTGAAGTGGAGAGCTCATTGGTGAGGGAGAGAGCAGATTCAATGGAAGGATGGGGATGGAAACCAGATTGCAAAGAATGAAGAATTGAGTGGGAGGTGAGAAAGTAGAGAGGCAATGAGCAAAGGAGGCTCACAGCTTGTTTTCTAGATCTTTGAAGAGGTAGCCTGGTGCTGGAATGGAAAGAACTTTGGATCGGGGTTCAAATTCTGGCTATCTTTAATTTGGATGATGGAGGATATATTGCAGCTTCCTCATCTGTAAAAAGAAAGGAGGAGCAGCTAGATGGATAGGGAGAGATGATAGTTAAATCTCATGGTCCTGAAAAGTCTGAAAATCTTAGTCCCCTTTTACAGAGTCCTGTAAAGGGAACTTTTCCAGACATATTTGACCTGATCGTAGTCTCATTTAGAAGTCCCGTGAATTTAACTATCTTCTCTCTGTAGTTGACTCCATAGTATATCTCACATATATACCCCAACGCTTTCACATGCTGTATGCTCCAGGAGGCCACAGGTTGCTTGGTGGTCTTTCTGTGGTCAGTGCAGGTCTCAGCGATTGGTCCCAGCTCCCCACTGCAGATATATTCCTACCCTATGCTTGGCTTCTGGGCCCTAAAAAGCCTGGCACAGTCAAGGGCATCTTTTCAGCTGACACCCCTGCCTTTTTTTTTTTTAAAGGGACAAACCCACATAGCCTTGTCTGTCTCCTAAAAACCATCCAGATAAGACTGTTTATTGATAGCTGCTAAACTACTTCTGTTTTTTGTTTTTTTGTTTGTTTTTTGTTTTTCCTTCCTGAGAATGCCTACATATGAGACAAAATAGAAATTTCAAGGATTGGAGGAAGGAGTGGGGGAGCTGAGGGAACCTATTCTGGCCTAGGCTGTACCCCTGGGCCCCTATTTAGGGACACAATGAACAAGACCCAAGGAATTCATTGCTCCTTCATGGAAGGAGCCTGGGATAGTGCTAGATTGGAGTGGGTGGTTTCAGATGGCAGCTGGCCTGGTTTTATTTATTCTAGAATTCTATAACTCAGCGGATGTTGTTTTCTCCCCCTCTCTCCCCAAATTGTTATATTCAAAGGGGTCAGTGTCCCAGAATATTAGAGTTGTTATTGGAGTCTTCAGCAAAGGGCTCTGAACCACTTTTCCACGAAGAAGAAAAGTTTTTAGCTATCTTATTGAGATGAGCCATGTGAAAGAAAACTTTGGGGACAGGCCCAGCTCACTCCCTGAGGATTTGGGTCAAGTAAGGAGAAATGAATTTTTTAAACTTACATTTTTTTCCCAACTAACAAAAATTGAGTTTTTCTTCCTCTCACCTCCCCCTGCCATTGGAACAAAATATAAATAAGAAAAACAAAACCCATGTAACAAATATGCTTAGTCAAGCATAACAAATTCCTGTATTGGCTGTGTCCAAAAGATTTATGTCTCCTCCTGCGTCTTGAGGCCATCACCTCCTGGTCAGGAGGTGGGGAGCTGGAGAAGAAATGCGTTTTTTAAATAGCAGTTGCATCCCATGCCCAAGGCTCTGTAGTTGTTTTTGGTATTTTTTTTTTTTTTTTAAATGAAACGCCAGTGTTTTCACAATGATGGGCAGGGATTTGGAATCTCATATCTGGAATTCCACATGTATCTGTTAGGCCCCACTTTGTCTAGTCTCTAAATGGAAGATAAGACCTTTAGAATGGAAGTAGCCACTTTATATGAAGATACCTTAGCTTGGAAAGACTCTTTAGTCAGTTCCCTTTCCTCCCCTCTTCCTCATCTCCTTTGGCCTTCTTTCCTCCTTAACCCCTCTTACATGATGAAGTGGCTGACTTTACTTCTTTCCAAGGCTCCTCCTTACTCTGCATCTGCCTTTAACAGAGAAACTTGCTATATGATTTTCTTCCCAGTTTCCCATTGTCCTTCTAATTTTGGCTGCATTAATTTTGTTTGTGCAAAAGCCTTTTAATTTTACATAATCAGAATTCCCGTGATCCTTACTATCTCTTGTTCTGGCCATAAACTCTTCCCTTATTTGTAGATCCGACAAGGACATTTTTCTCATGCTCCCCTAATTTATTTAGGATATCACCCTTTTTGTCTAAATCATGTACCTATTTGGACCGTATGTTGGTATTCAATGTGCATTGTTAGTCTATACCAAGTTTCTTCTTTTTCCTAGTGATTTGGTGAGTTCTTATCTCCAAAGCTTGGATCTTTGGGTTTATCAAATACCAGATTACTATGATCTTTTATTACTGTGGATTGTGTATGTAATCTCTTCCACTCATCCACCACTCTTATTTCTCTTATTTCTTATCACTTTGTAATATAGTTCGAAATCTGGTACTACCAGGCTGCCTTTCTCTTTGTTTCTCTGCTAGCTCATTTCCTGCAGTGTCCTCCTGGATACAATAAATTCCAGTAGTTCTCTACTGTAGCCTCTAGGAATAAATACAAAATATTCTGGTATTCAAAGCCCTTTATAACCCAGCTGTCTCCTACCTTGCCAGTCTTTTTATACCTTATTCCCCAATATGTCTTCTTCCATCCAGCGACCTGGCCCCCTGGATGCACCATAAGCAAGACTCTCCATTTCTCAGCTCTAGGTATTTTCTATGACTGTCCCCCATACCTATCCTGTTCTTTATCTCCCAATTGTTGACCTCCCTGGATTTCTTTAAGTTTCTGCTAAAATTCCACCTTCAACAGGAATCCTCTGTTAATTATTTCCTATTTATCTTGGTTATGACTTTGTATATATTAGAGCAAACAGGTGGTGCAACAGATAGAGCACTGGACCTAGAGTCATCTTTCTGAATTTAAATATAATCTCAGACATCTAGTATCTATATGACTTTGCTCAAGTCATTTACCCTTATTTACCTTAGTTTCCTCACCTGTAAAATGAGTTGGAAAAGGAAATGGCAAACCCTTCCAGTATTTCTGCCAAGGAAAATCCAGATAGGGTCACAAAGAATTGGGCATGATCAATGACTACTGAACAATAAAAACCACAATTCACCTTTCATCTGTTTGCTTATCTGTTTGTTTATTTATTTTTTTAGATTGTAAAATCTTTGAGGGTAGGGATGGACTTCTACCATTTTTTGTACCCTTAGTGCTCAGAACAGTACATGGCACATGTCGGCCCTTAGTAAATGTTTATTAAATTGGATTAAAGTAGAGAGACCGCTAGGTTTGTACTTTGAGGACACACTCACTTTCTTTCTGTCTCTGGGACTCAGTTAAATGAGGGTTTTGATCAAAGGCCCTAAGTAGACTAGTCCTGATCCCTGTAAATGGGAATCTGTTTTTAAAAAGGGCTCGGTGTTCTGTCTCCCTTCCTCTGAAGGTGAAATCTTGTCTCAGTTAGGCGTCAGATCATTTGGATTGTAGGCTTGGGGTGCCATTGGGCAAGACAATTAATTTTCTTGTTACCTCTGTTTCATCATCACCCATAAAGGTGTTGATTGCCAACTTACTCAATATCTGGCTTCAGGGTTAAGTCCTCTTAAGGAAAATGAGTCATTATGGAGAAGGGGCAAGTTTAAAGCATTGGGTACATACAGAGTCAGTGGGGGGGGGGAGAGGATCAGTCCGGCAACTCATACATACAGAGTCAGTGGGGGGGGGGGGGTCAGTCCGGCAACTCAATGTGTGATCTTGGCCAAGTCACTCCTGATTGGTTTCCTCCTTTATAAGAGGAGATTGGATAAGGGCTCAGTCAGCCAATAAACATTTATGAAGTACCTACTATGTGCCAGTCATTGTGGAATCCTTCCAAGCTTACTGTTTTATGATTGAATGATACAGTCTAAGAAAGTCTAAGAAAGCATGAGATTTCATATTACTTTTAAATTTTTTATCCAGAAAACTATTAATATAATAAATAATGGGGAAAAAAAAAAGACGGGGAAGAACAAGTCAGCAAAACTAACCGACACGTTGAAAGCACCAGACTTTCTATACAATATTCCACAGCCACATTCTCCGACTTCTGCAGAGAATCAGGGAGAAAGTGTCAGGAAGCTTTTAAGAGAAGGGAAAATGAGTCGCATTGAATTTGTGCCATTAAAAAAAAAAAACAAACCACTGAAGGCTTAGAACATTCCTGGACTTCCCTTTTGGACTCTATACATGGGTGTGGGTATGGGTGTATACTTTGATGGATCTATGAGCTCATCATACAATCCAAGATTAAGAAGTGGAACCCCAGAATGAATGAAAAAACTTTTTAAATGCTTACTATGCACCAAAAACTGTGCTATTCACTGGGAGACAGAAAATAAAAGAGGGAAATAGTGATGTCTCTTGGGGAGCTAAGTGAGGGAGATAGCAGATTAAATAGAGTTTGGCACAGGGCAGGAGGAAAAACCTAGAACTTTTGAGGGGTCAGAGGTAGGGCAGATGGCAAAGCTCAGGCATCCTTAGCTTCCATAAGCAAGTCGGACTACCATATTAGGAAACTAAGGGAATGCCTGGGTGACCTCCATCATCTTATCTCAAGGAATAGAATTGTTGACTTTCATCTCATCTATATCCCTTCCAAAGTTAAATAGCCCAGAGGGTGGGAGTGGTAAGGGCTGGAGACAGGATAAATATCTCATCCACTGGGGGATGTGAGGGTCATATTTTGCTCAGTTAACTCCCATCTCATTTACATCCATTTAGCAGTCAAGTAGCCTAGACCAGGTGGGAATAGTGAGGGCCTGATAAATCTTTGTATATCTCATCCATTGTGGGATGAGAGGGCCAAAAGTGGTTCAGTTGACTCCCATCTCATCTGTATCCCTTCTGCAGTCAAGTAGCCCAGGGGGCTGGTAAGGGTAGGGGAAATATGAATTTTCCTATACCTCACCCATTAGGGGATGGGTTCAATCTCATTTTACAGATAAACAAACTGAGGTTTTGGGAGGTTAAGCAATTCACCTGTGGTCACACAGGAAGTAAGCATTAGAAATGGAAATTAAATCCATTTTTCTGACTTCAGTTCCTACTTGTTCTGTGCTACAAAGCCTCCTTAAAGTCTCCTTATGTGGAAAAAAAAAAAGTTTATTAAAAGACTTCCAGCTTCAAAACTGATCCATTACATAGCTATATACATGTGCATGTGAATAGACATTCTATTAAATGTGTTACAATGTGCATGTGAATAGAAATTCCTACTAATAGACAATAATAGGTATTGCTATTCATATACATAGAATGCTTGTGCACTTCTGTCTACACCTATTTATATACACCCTTATCTCTAGATCTGTGTCTTGGGGTCTTCTCCATTGTGCATTTTGCTCAGTGGGTTGAATCCATAGAACCCTTTGTCTCGATGTACCTTAGTTCACTTGGCGAAGATGCCTTAGCGCTCTCTCCCCAGCACAATTGAGTTTCATCTTGCTAAAGTCTCCCCAGATTGTTGGTGTAAGTATTCCCCAGTGCCTGCCACCATCCTTGCTTCTGCCTCTGTGGGTGGTAGTGTTCCTTTGCTGGATGAGTTGCCTTTGGAAATAAAAGAGGTGAAGTAATCTTGTTTTTTGGAGGCTTTCCCCATCCCTTGCTCCTTTCCTTCCGCCCTCAGAAACGTGGCAACTTGTCTTAACTGCTAATGTTGGGAAAATGCAGCCTGAGAGACTGGTTAAGGAGCATCCTTTTTTTGGGATGCACGGAGCTTGCAGCCAATCCTAGGCAGGAGCCCACAGGATCTTGGGAGAATCTTCCTGGTCTGTGATGACCAGGAACGTGACCTGGCTTAATCTGGTCAGCTCGGAGATTCCTGGTTTGTTTGTGCACAAATCCTTCCTGATAAGAAATAAATGCCCTCCTATTAAAAATGGATCTCTCCAGGTAGTCCCATCTCCGTTACCTGTGTTTCAGGGGCTCATCCCCTTCTGGGGACCTTAGGATTAGTGCTCTATTTTCCTTTGAAGCTGTATGTCCTTCAGTCCACCTAGTAGTAACACTATGATAAACAGTTTTTGATTTAGTTTTTGAAAAGTGCATCATTTATTCTGAACGGAAATAAGCAGTAAGGCTGTGAAAGGCATTCATTGCCCACTGACAGGGAGCCCAGCCTATCCCCTTTACCTCGCAGGGGAATAAGTGGCCCCTGGGCACCCTCGACTCTGGTGGAAGGCTTGGGGGGCAGCTGGATGGAGGAGTTGAGAGCCCTGCTGCACACAGCCCCAGCATCTCTGTTGGATCTCTAGCTGGCTTTCTCAGCCCCACAGCAACTCAGATGCCTTTCTTCTCTGCTCTGCAGGAAACTTAAAACCTGCAATCTTCTGAAGATCTTATAGAGATGGGGGCCAAGAAACCCTGAGCAAAGATTCTGCGGGGCTGATTTTAGAAGCCCCCTATGATCCACATGACTTATGTTTTATTGTATTTTTATTTATTTCGTTAAATGTTTCCTAATTCCATTTTAGTCCACTTTGGGCTGCCCTGGGGAGTGTTGTGGGCAGCCTGTTTGACCCTCTATCCCTCCCCCATTAAAACTACTGCTGCAAACTTCCTCCCCCACTTCTAAGCTCCCCTTGGCTTTCCTACTTCAGTCGAGCTGCTCAGGATGGTAATTTGTAGTCATAGAAATATTATCATAAGCTCTGAAACATGGAGCTGGAAAGGACCTTAGGGGTAGTCAAGTCTGAGTCCCTTACTAGGTGATGGCTCGACCTGCCAGTGAAGGGGGCTAAGGGAGGCTGAGCTGCTCAAAGGCCTCCTCTAGGCCTTGAAGCCCAGTCGCCAAAGGCAAGACAAGGTCACTCTGACTGGTGATGGCCTTGGCCAGTCCAGTTAGTCTGAGGTCACCCCCTCTTCTTTTCTCCTTTCCCTTCTCCCTTCTTCCTTCTCTTTCCCCTTTCTCTTTCATTTTTCTTCCCCTCTCCATCTCTCTTCTTTTCCCTCTCTTTTCCCCCCTTTTCCTTTCTCTTCCTCTCCCCCTCCTCTTTTCTCCTTTCTCTCCCCCTTTCTTTTCCTCTCTCCCTTTTCTCCCTTCCCCCACTTCTCTTCTTCTTTTTCCTCCTCCTCTCCCTCCCTTGCCTGGAGAACAGACCCTCTGGTTCAGCTTAAGGCCTTCTATCTGCCTGGGAGAAAGAAATGAGGAAGGAATTATAAACCACTGAGTCATTAGAAAGAAATGATAAAGTCTTGAGGTTAAGTTGTTGAGGGGAGGGGAGGAAAGGGTTCTCTGTGGCCAGCTGATGGGAGCAAAGAAAGAGACTTTAGAATTAATTTATTTTCACAAAGTGGGAAACTGAGACCAGTGTGAAGGGAAAGTGATTTAGTCTCAATTTCTATGTTAATAAGAATCAGAGCTGGGCTTTAAACCCAAGCAGTTCTGTTCTGTTCTATCAATTCAATAAGCATTTATTAAGTACCTGCTGTACATAGGACACTCTGGCTATGAAGTAGCCCCTTCTCTGAGGGTATTATTCCAGTTTTCTACTGGTGGGCACAGATAAATGAGTACAATATAAAGTTATTTGGGAGTAGGGGGAAAGGTGCACTAACACTTGGGGGGAAGGGGAGATTGGGAGGAACTGTAGGAAGCCCCATCGTGTAGCTCCTTGAAGGGGAACCAGAGTACCAGAAGGCAAAGCTAAAGAAGGAGAAAATCATTCCTAGCATGAGGATCCAGGTGAGAAACCCAGTATCAACTTCTGAGCGCCATTTTGGAGGAACTGAAGCTGTCAGCAAGCATTTAGGAAGCCCATATGGAGAGAAATGAGCTAATTGGTGTTAATTGGTTCAATGGAACCATTATCTCATTTCTGCTTATTAACTGTATTTAAGGAATATATCAGAATGGGGGTTTAAGCCAATAGCATTTATTTCATTTATTTATTTTAGCTATCCGGCTCCTTCAGGGTGACCCCTAGATTTCTTACTGTAGCCAGTCTTACTCTGGGAGGAAGATCAGAGTTTCCTACAAAAATGGTGATTTCAATATCTATCTCCCAATTCTGAGGAAAGCTGCAGAGAAGCATGAGATACTATTATTATTTATGAGCTGTGTCATTGGACTGTGAGTGGGGGCGCTGCTCATTCCCACCTCAGTGGGCAAATGGATCTGCAAAATATTTTCAGTCTAATTTTTTACTTCTAAAAATTCTGACCACCTCTGCTCCCCCGTAGACCCTGTTCTCTGAGCCTTGGAGAGCTGACTCAGGGGAAAATTGGGGGAGAGAGGATCCCCAAGGAGAGGGAGAATTTAGCTGTGTAGTCTCCACTGATGTTTGAGTTGAGAAACCCTGATCTCTTCAATCTGGAAGGATCCCTCCCGTGGGGAAATCCACTATGGAGGTAAAGTGGGGAGAGGAGAAGGGAGGAGGGAAGAGTTGGAGACGGGGAATTCCTTTTAAAAAGAAAAAGGAAATGCATATTCTGTATGTAAAGGAAAGGAAGCAGCTTCCTGTTTCTGGTGGCCTTTGGAAGAAAGGAGAGTTCCTTTGTGAGCCACTGATTTCCAGGGGCAGGTCAGAGGGCCAGGCCAGTGGGGATGTGGGGCAGCTGGCCCGGCCTCTGGCCTGCTTCATGCCATGCTGGTCGGCTTCCAGCCGAAAATAGAGCCAGGGTTCTTTTCCTTTGCATTTCCAGGAGATAAGTCAAATGGGCGGACAGATGGGGGTGGGAGGGGAGCACACATGTATATAATATATAACACACACATTATGTGGCACACGTACACATATTGTTTATTTTTTGTTGTCTCAGCAGGGCCATGTCTTAAGAGTTGATGCCATGAATTCCCTATATACATACATAAATCTACATGCTCACACAGGTTTCTATCCACGTAGCTCTATATGTATACTCACAAATACAGACACACATTTGGGAGAAGAAAACCCGAACCTTTCTCTGATTGATGTGTATATTTGCCTCTCGGTTGGAAAATCTCTTTTTCCAATTTGCTCGACCTTTAGCTTTCTGGCTAATCTCTCCACAGGCAGGATAAGCAGCATGGAGACCTAGGGTGATGAATGGGATGTCTGGACAGTAAAGATGTTTGCAAGAGGCATTTCCTTCCTGGTGGTATAAAGGGGCTCCCAATTCCTGAACAGAGGACCAGAGAGGAGAGAGGGAAGGGCCCCTGCTTAATTCCCTCCCATCCAATATTTGACCAAAAAGTATAGTCAGTAAATAAATAATAAGTAAGTAAATAAATAAATAAATAAATAAACCTATACATTGCCTACAAAAGAGAGAAAGAGAGAGAGAGAAAGAGACACACACACACACACACACACACACACACACACACACACACACACACACACACAAGGAGACCGAGAAAAAAGAGAGAGGAGAGAGAGAGAGACTGAGAAAAGAGAGAGAGGAGGGAGAGAAGAGAGAGGGAGAAGGAGAGAGAAAGAAGAGAAAGAGAGAGAGAAGGAGAGACAGAGGAGAGAAAGAGAGGAGAGAGAAAGAGAGGGAGAAAGAGAAGAGAGAGGGAGAGGGGGGTTGAGGGACTTGGGAGCCCACAGAAATTAGGTGCCATGCCTAAAATTGCCCAGTAGTGAATGACCAGGTGGGCGGCCAGTCCCCTTCTGTCTATCCCTATTGGATCTTCCTTGTTGGAGTCTTCTAGGTCTCCTGCTTTTCCCTGCTCTTTGGGCAAAGACTACACTTAGTGAAACTTGCCTCTGTTTTTTCTTTTTCTCCTTCCCCCTATTCAAGGAATGGGGCTCAGAAGGTCAGAAGCTGGAAGGGATGTCAGATCTCACTCCATCACTGTTACCCGGGGGATCACTGAGTCTCACTTGGGAAAGGTCAGTGATAATGCTGGGACTGAACTGAAAGAATGAATGGACAAAAGCATAGGGCCTGGCTCGTAGTAGGTGCTCTATTAACTTTTTTTAACTTAATTATTTAAATTAAAATTAAAATTTTAAGTCATCATCATTATTCCTTTCTACATGTTAAGCTCTGATTCAGAGCTCAGACATTTATTGAGCACCTGCAGTATACTATACTAGGCAGACATGTGGCTCAGTGGAGATTATTGATCTCAGAGTCAGAAAGACTCCAATGTTTCCTCATACACTTGGTGGATAGCTGTGTGCTCCACCCCTTTCAGCCTCAATTTACTCATCTGTAAAATGGGGATAATAATAGCACTCACCTCCCAAGGATGTTGTGAGCTGACATAAAGCTTCAAGTGTCATACAAATACTAGCTATGATCCCAGCTGATCCTCATGTGCCATGAAGTTGATACCCCTCACTAGTTCTACTTTCCTTCCCCAAGATGGCCATTTACATTCTCAATGTCCTTTCTAAAATGTGATGGCCAGAGCTAGCTAATAGTTTTACAGTTGTATTGTGGCTATAGCAAAGGAGAATAGAGTCATGTCCTCTGCTAAAAGCTGGTCTTCTCGGCTTTTTCGCTTGCCATTGTAGACTTATTCTCAGCTTGTGGCCTGCTTGGACCCCTAGATCTTCTCCAGAGGCAATACTTCCTAGCCATCTCCCTTCTCCCATTTTGTACTTGTGAAATTGATTTTTTGGCTCTAAGAATTAGACATTAATACACTTATTATATGTCCGTTAAATTTCATCTTTTTGGATGCAGTTTAATGTTTTCATGTTGATATTCGATGACCTTTTATTCTTTTTCTAAGTGCTTTCCAACTGATCTTTTAGATTTCTAGAAGTCTTCCCTAGATTCTGTTTGAAGTGTTCACCTTCTTCCTTTTTTTGAAAATCTCCAGTCCTGTGACTGTAACATGCCATGATTTCTGAAAGAAGAATAATCCTTGAGAACCCCTGTTGGTTGAACGCTGGAAACTGAGGAGGAGAGACTCTAGGAGGAGGGGCTGAGAATGACCTTAGGGGGGAGGGGAGGTACAGGCACCTGTCCTGCAGAGGTCAGTGGGAACAGCCATGCTGATGTCACCCATCCAGGCGCCTCGTTTGGGGAAGTGAGCTTGAGATGGCGTCTGGGGAAAATCCCCCTCCTCTTCACTACATTCCCTTTTCTTACTCCAAACTCTTTCTCCCCAATTTTAATCTTGTGGAGAGTCAGAGTGGGGGGTGAAGTCAGGGGCCAGGGGGAAATGATGATGGGGTAACTCCGCCCTTAAGGGAGAAGTCCTTGTTGTTAAGGAAAAAAAACAGTACTTGGGGGGTTGGGGAAGGGCTCAAACCTTAAGCTTGCTCTTCACAAAAATGGAGAAAGGAAACAACCATTTATTAAGCACCTACTGTGTGCTAGGTACTGTGCTAAGCTCTTGACAAATGTTATCTCGTTTGATCTTCATAGTATCTTTTGGGAGGTAGGCATACTTATCCCCTGTTCTTGTCTACTCCCCACTTAGCTGATTTAAGGCAGGTGTGGTGTGGTAGGACCTGAAAAAAAATTCTTCCCTAGATCACTTAGCATTGTGATTCTAACAAGTCATTTAACCATGTGAGGTCCCTTTCAGCTCTAAATCCATAATCCATTGTGTGTGTGCATCTGTGTGTGTCTCCTGTCCACAGAAACACATTTTGGACAACGAGCTATTCCATTTAGTATTATCTTGGAATGGTCTGAGGGATTATTTTGTGAACTGCAAATATCTCAGAAAATATGCCCATTGGCATTCATTTCTCATAGATTTTGAGCTGGAAGGAGACTGGAAAGTCATCTACTTCAACTCTATTATTTGTACAAATGAGGAAACTGAGGGAAGCTAAACCACTTGGCTGAAGTCACCCAGTGGGTGGCAGTGGTGAGATCTGAACCCAGGCCCTCAGACTTCAGATTGGGTGCTGTTCCTAAAAGTTCCCTGGCCACCATTGAATTATTTTCTAGCTGGCATCATTAAAGTGATGAACTTTGCCCATATGACAAATCTGATCAGAATCAGTTATCTTGTGAATTAATCAAGGAGTGAATGGACAGATTAGAGCCCCTTGTGTCCCGAGCACTTTATGGTTTCCCATATTCTTACTGGCCTTTGTTCTTTACTGAGCTCTTGGGAGACTGAGACTGCCATTGCTATCTCCACCTTACTTTTGAGGGACTCAGGCAGGTGACTTAACCTGATAAATAAAAACAAGGCTAAAGGTAAAATAAACATGTAACTATCTGTGTGTCTGTAACAATTGAGGCATCAGGAGTAGCCTTTGGGCAGAGCCTTGAATGCCATCCAAGAGCTGTAAGGAGTGAGCAGCAGAACCCCAGGTTGAATGTTTTGGGGTTGGGGTGAGTTGAAGTACAGGTTCTTTCCTGTTCCGTCAATAAGCATGCTGTGATTGGCAGCATTATCTAGTCAAACATTTATTAAGCACCTACAATGTGCCAGGCGCTGCGCCAAGTACATACAAATAAAAAGGAAGAAGTCCTGTAGCTGTGCAGCCAGGTGAGATGTGAGATGTTCCAAGCTGAGCTCCCTCCTCAAATGGAGGTTTAGAGTTCAGGGCTCCACCCTCAATAGCAGAGACCAGTGAGGAGGTTTTTATTTGTTATTCAGTTACTTCCAGTTGGATTTTCTTGGCAGAGATACTGGAGAATTGGCCATTTCCTTCTCCAGCTCATTTGACAGAGGGGGAAACTGAGGCACACAGGGTGAAGCGACTTGCCCAGAGTCACAGGTTGGATCTGAACTCATGCATATAATGTCCATTGTCCATCCTACTCTCAGGATGATGAAGTTATCGCAGTTGTGAATCTAGTCCAAGTCTGCAGCGAGCTATTGTTATCTACCTGTGAGAACATTCCCCGTGGTGACAGAAAGGCTCCTGATCCTTCTGCACACCTGCAGACACAGTTCTTTGAGTCATATTTACCTTTTTGCATACACCTTCAGGCCCAAGGCTGCCCACTCCCTGCCCAGAGAGCTATGGAGGCCTCCACCTGAGAATCCACCTTATTTGGGAATCCTGTCTGTGGCTGCCATGACTAACTGCTTCCAATCCGTGGAATTGGATTTCAAGACTCAACCTTCCTATTTTATTCTAGGCTCCCGAGCTTCTGTTCATTTCTCACCTATGGGATGTCGGTTTCTTACCTAACAGGCTTCTGGATGGTCTGGCCATTGTCCTCTCCCCAGAAACTTGTCCAACCACTTCCTGGGCTTGACTGGCCCCTTGGCTGACTAGACCTGTACCACAACTGCCTAGGAAAGCATGACCTGATATTAGGAGGTTATTCAAGGATAATCACTCATCTACCCACCTATGGATAACATTGTGCAAATCTTATTTTGTTAACTTGTTGACCTTGTTACATGGGAAAAAAATTCAGCTGAGACTTTTCTAGAATGAAATTTGTGGCCTTTAAACAGAAGGATTTAAAAAATATATATTTTTATTAACCTAGTTTTATTTTTACATCATCTCTTTCCCAGTGCATCTCTTCCCCCTCCCTTTCCCATTTCTATCTTTTCCTTCCTTCCTTCCTTCCTTTCCTTCTCTTTCCATTCTTCTCTCTCTCTCTCTCTCTCTCTCTCTCTCTCTCTCTCTCTCTCTCTCTCTCTCTCTCTCTCTCTCTCTCTTTCTTTCCTTCCTTCCTGCTGAGGCATTTGAGGCTAGGAAGTGTTAAGTGTCTGAGGTCAGATTTGAACTCAGGTCTTCCTGACTTCAGGGCTGGTGCTCTACTACACCACCTAGCTGCCCCCCCTTCCCATTTCTTAACATTTAATTTAACTTATTTAACAATTTAGCAAAAAATTTAACAGCCATTTCTTTAAAGTAAAAAATAAAAAAAGATGGAAAAACAGTTTAGCTCAATTTGTCAAAATAGTCTGATATTATATGCAGGAGCCCCTCGCCTCTGTAAAAGAGAGGGAGAAATTTTTTTTTTTGGTCATATATAGTACTTTTTAGAGTGCCCTTCCCCTTCCTAATATTGGAAAGGATGCTTTATTTCTGTGCTATCTAGATCATTAGTGAAAAAGATGAGGTCTTGGATCCTAGTACTAGCTTGGTTAATGATAAGACTCAAGTTCATTCTGGGATATATTTCTCCTCCATCTCTGTAAAGTAGCATGGTACAGTGGGTTCAGAACCCACTGTACTGATAGGTTTTATCTGTTCAATTGTTTAATTATCTTGTTCAATTAACTTCCTTTTTTTAGCTTTCATTTTTTCCCTCCTCTGTAAAATTTGGGGTTTGGACTGGATTTCTAGGCCACTTCCAGCCCCAAATCTGAGACTGACTCTGATAATTCATTTTTTAAAGTAGTGATGTAGGGTTTGTAAAATGTTTTCATCACCCTGTAAGTCCAAGTATCATCGTCCCCACTTTCCAGATGGGGAGCCCGAGTCTTGAAGAGGTTAAATGCTTTTCTCCTTGGGCGTACAACTTTTTAAGAGTTTGAGCCAAGCCTCTGACTTCAAGCCCAGACCTGTTTCCATGACACCATGTGCCCTTTAAACTTTCTATCTCCTGCTTCTCAGTCACCTTATCTATAAAGTGGAGCTAAGAATGCTCCAAGGTCCCCTCGGCTTAGGGGATTCAATTTCATTCACCTCTTCCACAGGCGTGAGCAAGCTAGTGTCCTTACATCAGAATGGAATAATGGAATAATTAACAAAAATGTATTTTGATTACAGATAGGCCTTATAATCAGGATCACAGATAACTCCGTCTTCCATGTCTCAGCAATAATTTTTTGGGGTGATATTTGGTGGTAGCAAGCACAGTTCCCAAAATTGGGTTAAGGTTTGTAAATAATAGCAGACCAAATACCTTGGTCCAAGTTAGGGGGAGGAGAGTTTGAAGGCCCACCTCTCACTCATCATCCAGATTATTTTTGTCCATCTGTCTCTCAACATAAAAGATTGTCTGCTTGCTGGCTGACTGATAAAGGGGCTGCCTTAAGAAGGGCGGTGTTTGTATTGTGCACAGTAATAGCAATATTGTGAGGATGATCAATTGTGAGAGAAGGGACTGCGCTGATCAAGACAGTGATGTAAGCTGATTCTGAAGGAGGCAGTATGAAAAGTGCCATCGACCTTCAGAGTAAGAGAGAGAGCTAATGAACTATAATGCACATTGAAGCAGACTTTTTTTAACTTTATTTTGGGGGGAGTGTATTTGCAATATGGCTAATATGGAAATGTTTTGCATGATGTATCAAATTGCTTTCCTTCTCAAGAAGGGGAAGGGGTGGAAGAATGGAAGAGAATTTGGGACTCAAAATTTTAAGAATGGATGTTAATTTTCTTTTTTTACACATTATTGGAAAATTTAACATAATAAATGAAAATAAAAAAGAGAAGGGAGTTATTTGATTTGTAGGGGCCCACTGCTAATATAAGGGGTAGATCCTTAGCACATCATTAAACCTTTTTGAGCCTAATTTCTTTTTTTAAATCTTTTAAATTAGTTTTAAATCTGTGATTCTATGATAGTATATTAGTGGACTGGCACTTATTGGGAAATAGTGGCCAAGGTACATTGGGGTGGCTAATTCAGAGTGAAGTGTGTGTGTGTGTGTGTGTGTGTGTGTGTGTGTGTGTGTGTTTCTATTCTCTAGTCACATTGCTTATTCTTATTCTGTTGGATGTATCTCTACCCCTCCCCAAGAACAATTTTTATTTTTCTGTGTCATTTACCATATTTTATATGCCATTTCATTATTTGGCTACAAGTCTTTTTGTTCCCTATATTAGATTATAAACTCTCTGTGGGTAAAGATTGTGTCATCTTGTAAGCTTTCCAAATCTGTTTGCCCTCTGTGTTAGATTGTAAGCTCCCTATAGGTAAAGATTGTGTCATCTTGTGTTCTTCCTAAGTCTTTTTGTCCTCTATGTTAGATTGTAAGCCCCCTGAAGATAGAGATTGTGTCATCTTGTATGCTTTCCAAATCTGTTTGCCCTCTGTGTTAGATTGTAAGCTCCCTGTAGGTAAAGATTGTGTCATCTTGTGTTCTTCCTAAGTCTTTTTACCCTCTGTATTAAATTATATTGTCTCATCATCTTGGGTTCTTCCCAGTATTAAGCCCATGGTTGATGATTGGAGCCTTGATCCCAAAATTGGGAGAACCCTTGGTGAGGGTGATATTGTTGCCCACTCATTCACGCTCACTTTTGGAGAATGACCTTCAGTCTCCCAGAGGAGAACTTTGGCCAACAGACCAGCTTGATGCCCAAGCCTCTGCCATCCCAGCTCGGCGCCCTTTCCCACAGACTGTTTGCCCGAGAACATGCTCCCAGGGCACCACGGGACCACCTCTGGTGCTTCAAGATGACAGCTTTGTGAGCTGCAGCCTTTATCTGCAGTAGTTTTGATATCAAAAGAGCTTTCATTTCTGTTTTAAGAAGGCTTCTTACCTCAGTGGGGAAGTTTGGTGCTGGCTGCTGACTCTGTGGGTTTGAGAATGGCAAGGCAGGTGTATATTTTTAGGTGTTCCCGGCCGACGTTGGAACCCAAAAGTGGGGGTGGCAGCCTGCTGACACATGATAACAGTACTCTTTGAGGTCGCCTTCACTTGGACCCACTCGACTCCCCACACCCCATCTGGGGAGAAAGGAACAAGAAAATCTCAAGTTGAGGGGAGAGTGGATGGAATGAACTTTCTTCTCTTGAGGTTAAGTGAAGATTTAGAAGAATCCATTAGTTCATGGAAACTTGTTATTTTAGGGAGGCAGAACTTTTTTGGGGGTTGAGGGGGAGGGGAAAGAGCTCAGGCTGTGGCAAAATAGTAGGTTGTGGGATGAGGTAAACCTTGCAGATAAGAGTATGTTCCCCAGTAGATTCTCAAGCTAGCTTGTTCAGAATCCAAGGCAGAAACCCATCCCTCAGAAGGGGAGCTGGGGAGAGAGCTCATCCCTGCTAGGTGGCTGTAAACCCTGTTTCTGGGGAGGGGAGGCCTCTGCCACCTCAATTCTTACAGCTTGAGAGAAGAAGGAGCAAGCTCTGATGATATGGTCAGCCTCGGACCAACTGGAGCTGGTCTTTGCTTCAGACAGCTTGATCTTAGCTTCCTGTGTAGCTCTGTTTGGTTTGAGCTGCTTCCTGGTCTGAGGGAGACTCAAGTGTGGACAGTATTTGTTTTCTTTACACTTTTAAGCTGTTAACAAAAGAAAGCAAAATCACTCTTGCTTAGGATGCTGGGTATCTCAGTGCCACGAGCTTCTGTATTTGAAAGGTTGCATTTTGGTGCCATCTGAGCCAGAGTTTGCCATCTCACCCTGGGCTTATGGGCTTGGATTTGGGGCTCTGGAGTCATTCTTCTACCCACCCCTTGCTCATTTAACCAAGATTCTAGAAAATGAATCTCAGTTTCCTCCTCTGTAGAAGAAGCAGGTTGGGCTAGGGACTTTCATGTCTTTGGGAGCATTCCCATATGACAGGACAAGCCTCGGATTTTGGGTAAGAAGTCCTGGGTTCAAATCTTGGCTTATCATCCAAGCAACCTGGGAGAAATGGCTTCCTGTCTCTGGGGCCTGAGTTTGGCTCTAGCTGCTCCTGCATCTCTAGATCTGGATCCTGTGGACCCCGGCAGCCATAAATATTTGGTTCTTTGATTCATTGGGTAGAGAATCTCTTTCTCTGAGTGACCCATCTAATGAGAGCCCATCATCCCTGTGAGTAGGTTCTCTCCTTGGCGATATAAATCTATGGCTGTCCACTTCTGTTGGCCACCTGTGGGCATCTGCAGCTGGGCTTGCTTCTGCTGTCAAGACACATAATACGGGTCTCCATGGAGCCTCCTTCTCAAGGCTCCCTTGGGTACTATAAGTGCTTTATGGAGGCCCAGGCTCTTGTATTTTGCCCCACTCTAGGGGGCTAGAAAAACCTGATCCCCTAGAGGGCCATTGGGAGGCTGAGAGCCCCAGCTGGGGAGGATCCACCTACTCAACTCTCTGTGTGAGCTGAAGTGAGTAATTTCTTTTCTCTGGGATGTGAGAAGCAATGTGGTTTGATGGTGTGAGGGCCCGGTGACATAAGTTCTCACTTTGCTTCTGACATTTACTGGCTAGGTGACTTATTCTGTGCTTTCCACCCTTCTTTCCTCATGGGCATGTGGCTGTAACCTTTCTAAGCCTCAGTTTTTCCATCTGTAAATTGGGGATAACAAGCAAGAGGCAGTGTGGAGAGAAGAGAGCCTGCCTAGAATTGAGAAGAACTGGATTCAGATGCTGCCTCTGACATCCTGATTAGCTGGGCGATCCTGGTCATATCACTCAGAGTCCCCGTGGAACTTTCTAAGACTAAATGTCACTCAGTCAATACTTTAAACACGCAGACACACAAACATACACATACACACATACATGGCATTATTTCTTAGTGCCCCACTGAACATGACTAGAAACTTTCCTTTAAAATATGGGCTTTATTGGGGCAGCTAGGTGGCTCAGTGGATAGATCCCTGAAGTCAGGAAGACTTGAGTTCAAATGTGGTCTCAGACATTTAACATGTCCTAGCTGAGTGACCCTGGGCAAGTCACTTAACCCCCAATTGCCTCAGGAAAAATAAAAATGAAATAAAATATGGGCTTTATTGCTGTAATCTTCAAGAACCCAGAATCCCCTGTGATATTCTATGTACAAAACCAAATTCATCCTTCTCTTTCTTTCTTTCCTTCCTTCCTTTCTTCCTTCCTTTCCTTCTCTTTCCATTCTTTTATCTTTCTCCCTTTCTTTTTCTCTCTTTTTTTCTTTTATCTTTCCCATCCTCTTTCCTCTCTTTTTTTTCTTTTCTCTCTCTGTTCTGTCTTGCACAGACTCTCTTTTTCCCTTCTACTTCTCTTTCCCCCTTCCCTCTCCTCTCTTTTCTCCATCTCTCCCCTCTGACGGGCTCTGTTTGAGATCTGGACCAATTCTGTCTTCTTTGGGCAGCCGTGAGACCTCCTGGCTCCTGGGGGCCCACTAAGTTATGGGCAGACTTAGGGGGCTTCAGCCCTACCGTATCTCAGAATTCCTCAGTTTAAGTGATCCACCAGCCTCAGCTTCCCCAGGAGCAGAGACTAAGGACTCACATCCCCTTTCCTTGCTAAAATCAAATTCCTATGAAAACCTCTCCCTCCCACTGAAACTCAGATTCTGCTTTCTGGTATATGTAAACCCAGCCCTTAACACAATGTCTGGCACATGGTAAATGCTTCAGAAAGAAATGCTTATTCATCCATTCAAAATAGGGAAAGTCTTTGGACTGAGCTTCAGGGGAAAGGGGTGGAGAGAAGTGGATGCAAATGAAAGGAACTGTCTTCTCCAGCACGATAGGACAGGCCGGCATGAATGGGCACCTAAGACTGGGCTTTCATGCCATTCATTATGTTACTTGGTGCTTCTCACTTTATTTCTTCATGCTCTCAGCCCTGGGTTGGGGTTGCATGGCTATTGATTATGAGAAGCAATTAGAGGTTAGACTGAATTTACAGACAACTAGAATGGCATCTCTTGGAAGAAGGAGGCTATTATCAAGTCCAGCCTTTTCATTTTACAAATGAGGAAACTGAGTCACAGGTTGATGAAGTTTGTAAACTTAATCTTGACCTCCAACTCTTAAGCCATTTGGCTTTCTAGATGGATAGCGAACTGGTCCCAGAACTGAATTAGGAGGAAGACTTTATCACTGTGATTGCCAGGTGTGATAGCATCAAACTGTAGTCCCCCCCCGCCCCCCAGGACACTGAGACGGGTGATAGTGGATGGTCCAAGCTTGGGATTTCTATTATTAGGAGTTTTCCCAAATCCAGCGTGAATATGATGAGCCCAACGAGGGCATAATCAGGAATTCTGCTAATTCACAATGGGATTGACTGTGAGCAGCTGCTGTCCTGGTAGCCTGGATGAGACAGGAAAACCGAGTCACCAAAAAACAAACAAACCCACATGCAAGAAGTCCATCATTTTTCTGATAATTCTGTATGGCTGAGGTCCCTGGACCACCACATATCCGAAGAATCCAGATTACAGGTGACCCAAAGAATGGTGGAGTGAGAACATTAACAGGCCATAGAGTATCAGCATCTCTTGACAGGGTATTAATTCAGGGCAGGAATAGACAGAGAACATGCTGGTATTCTAATCCCTTTTAAGAGAAGGTGATTATTAGAACATGGATCTCAGCTAAGGAGAAGCTTCCCTTCTCCCCCTAATTTTAGTCCCGTAAAACGTTAACTAGTCAAGTCCTGAGGGAGTCTCGGCAGTCTGCAGGCCTGTTGGCCGAGTCCCAGAGAGCTGCCTTTATCTCTGCTCCCTTATTTGCTGGGACTGCCAATAGCCATAGACTCCCTCCCCACCGTTCTGGGGCCCTTGGCTTGCTGCCACCCCTGTGGCTACTCATTTTTCATCCCCAGATGCCACCTGCTGCAGTTTGCTGTGGCTTCTCTCATCACCTCCATTTCTTGGAAGTCTACTCCTGTTTTGACTCCTTTAGCACATATATTTATTCTTCTTTCTGGTTATTCCTACTCAGTACCATCTGCCACCACCTTTACCCCTCAGCATCTTGGGAACTGATGACTTTTCTTATTTGCACTTTGTTTGCTTCACATGTGCCCTCAAAAGGAAGGGAGGAAAAAGAGATGTTGTTGTCAGCTCCTACAATGCATGATTACACATTGATTTAAAACTGGAAGGGACCTTGGAGAGATCCAGCCCAGTCTTTGCATTTTACAGATCAAGAAACTAAGACTATTCTTAATAAACCCCCTCTCAGAGGATGAAGAATAAAAAAAGGGGGGAAAAACCTTGGAAAAATTAGGCAATATATCAGAAAAAGTCCACCTTTATATAAGGCGACATTGTATATGCCCAAAGTCTAGAAGGAAATGGTGGAAAAGCAGCAAATACAAAGGGAGCCACTAAAGCAGGGCCTGGTGCCTTCTTGGGACCCCACCATCTCCCTAGATATTGGGAGACTCCATTCAGTGACACAGATGGTTGTGTAGACTATTCCCTTAGATGGTCACTGAGAAGTGTGAACACTCCATCACCTTACAGCCAGTTTAGTGGTAACCCATCTCAGAAGAACATGGGCTAAAAGGTCAGTCAGATCCTTTTAATGGTTCTGGGAAAGAATCAGGCTTATAGTTTTGCATATCTGGCCTAGAAAGGGACCCAAGAGGCCATATAACTTAATCCTTTCATTTTTTACAGCTGGGAAGTTAGATGATGTACCCAGGGATATAAGTATCTGAGGCAGGATTTGAATTCAAGGCTTCCAGATGCCCAGCTCCACCTTGGGGATTTAACCTCTGTGCCTCCCAGGCAAGGAGTAGCAGTGGGAGAAAGCCATCTAACAAGACCCCTTGGCTCTCCTTTTCTGCTTCCCCTGACCCCCTCTTTCTTGAAGGAGGGATGAGGGTGTCAGGCTGGTGAGGTCAGCCTAGGCCTACAGTGTGGAAGGGAGTGACATCAGAAGGAGGGAAGCGAATGCGTGAGTGGGGGGGATGGGGAGCAGACACAGATATTCTCTCATCCAAGTTTGTAATTCTGAAGCTCTTTTGTAAAAATCTTTGCCATTCAGTAGGCACAGAACCCATGGCAGCAGAAATGGGTGCTCTGTGGGCATAGCTGAAGGCAGGGGTCTGCAGGGGTCTAACCCCAGAGGGCCTCCCCCTGGCCATGCTGCCGCCCCCCTCTGCCTCCTCAGGGAGGATGGGCACAGGGGGCCCTGCCTGGACGGAAAGGCTGCTGGAAAAACGAGCAAAAAAAGTGAAAAGATAAAATAACCCTTGTCCACTAAGTCTGGGAAATACAAATGTGTCAAAATGCATCTAGAAGTAAAGGCTGGGACCCCCATCTAAGCCATTTCATGGCCTCTTTCTCTTGGAAAATGGTGGTTATGGCCATAAACTGTCCAGTTCCAGGGCTAAAGGATCAGGGCTACCAGTGGCTGTTTGTCACCTTTCTGTTTGTCAGCTCTCTCTCTCTTTTTCTGTCTCTGCCTCTGTCTCTCTTTTTGTCTTTGTCTCTATCTCTGTCTCTCCCTCTCCCTCCCTCCTTCCTTCCCTTCCTCTCTCTCTCTGTCTCTCTTTCTGCTTCTTTGTCTCCCCTGCCTCCTCAGCCCTCTCTGCATCCCTGGCTCTGGATCGGCTGCCAGTTCTTTGTTCTTTCTGATGGAGACTGACCCAGAGCTCAGACCTAGCCTGCTTTCCTGCAGCTGCTCAAGTTTCTTCTCCCTTTGCCTCTTCTGCTGGAATCCCTGACCCCTGGCCTCTCCTTTCTTGGGCCCGTCTGGTTTTCCTACGTCAGCAGCGTTGGATGGGAGCCCTGGCCACAGTGACTTAGACCTTCTCTTTGGTTTAAACCCAAGAAGGTTTTGTTTTACTGGACATTCCAGTCCTAGCTTTTAAACTACGCTGCTTCAGCCCATTTGACAGTCAGCAAAACTGTTTTCTGCTGACTCTCCTGTTGAAATAGGAAGTTGGGAGGTTGGGAGGACCTGGATTCTAGAGACTCTAGCAGCTGAGTTTTCTCCTGTCTAAGATGAAGGATCTGGCCTGAGTGGTTTCTGAGGGCCCTCCAGGTCTGCAAACTTAAGGCCAAATTAAAACATGTAAAAAACTGTTCTCAGATTCTGGCTGTGCAAAACAGGTGGCGGGTGGATGTGGCCTGGGAGTTTGCTGACCTCAGGTCTGTGGTGTCTGCTACTTTGGGTTCCCTTAGCCTGGAGGATAGATGTGGACAATTTAAGCACATTGAGGCTGAATAAAAAAAAATTTGGGGGGTTTTAGTGGACTGCAAGCTAAATTTGAATTAACCATATGTGAGGCAGCTAGAAAAACCTCTGTGATGTTAAGTTGGATGAAGGAAGTGTTTCAAGAAGGGACAGGATGATTTTGCTCTAGTGTGCCTGGGTCAGAACAAGTCTGGATTATTGTGTAATTTCCAGGTATCACGTTTTAGAAATGGGCTGGAACACTTATCTACCAGAGGACAACCCGGATGGATTATAGGATCCTTGACCTAGAACTGAAAGAAATCTCTGTATCCATTTAGTCTACCCCCATTTTATAGATGAGGAAACTGGGGTCAGGGAGATGAAATGACTTGTAGAGGCACATTGTGGAGGCAGAATTTGAATTTGGGTCTCTTTGTTTTCACTATTCTTTCTACTGTCTCATATTACTTCATTATTCAAGAATCACTTGAAACACTCCTGGATGTTTAAACTGGGTTAGAAAAGATTTAGGGAGAATTTGAAAATTCTCTTAAGGGATAAAAAGAGCTAAAAAGAAGAAGCGGGATTAGGATTCTGCTTAGCAGCAGAAGGCAGAGCTAGGAACAGTGAGTGAAAATGGCAGATTTAGGTTTACCATTGAAATCAGCAAGTCTACCTGCATTTATTAAGCAGCAGCTGTATACGGGGTCTGGATTAAGCTTTGGAGAAACCAGAAAGAAAAATATGGTCCCTCCCCCCCAGGAGTTTAGAATCTAATAGTGAAGCTCACATGTAAATAATGAAATAGGGACAGCATATATTGTAGGTAGATAGAAAGTGATCTCAAAGGGGAAGGCCTCATGTATCTATTATATCTATTAGCAGAGGCTTTAGACTCGACCACATGGCATAGACAGTTTATTGATGACCCATTGGGGTCCCTTCCAGTTCAGAGGCTGTGAATCAGAAAGAGCAGGCTTTCAGAAGGTGCTGTTTTACACCTAGGAATTCATCACTAAGTATTTCTGCTGTAGTAGTGAGGATTTTGGGGCAGCGGGGTGGTGTAATGGAGAGAATGCTGGGCCAGGAAGATCTGAATTCGGTTCCATCTCAGCCATTTACTAGCTGGGTGACTCTGGGCAATCCATTTAACCCCGTTGGCCTCAGTCTCCCATCTGTAAAATAAGATGAGAAGGAAAAGGGCAAACCACTCGAGAATATTTGCCAAGAAATGGGGTCATTGGGGATCAGACACAACAGCAATAGGGACTCTTCCTGTTCTCAGGAGGTCATACGGGACACTGAGACTTCCGTTTTGCAGTGATGGGTTTGAGGTCCTCGAAGCAGCTGCTTGAACCTGCTTAGCACCTTGTGGGAGGTGGCAGAAGGGGGGCTCCTCCTTGACAGCTTAACTGAACCGTTTGCGGGCTGTGACTTCAAATCCAGCCTCATTCTCCAAGCCGAACCAAAAAACTAAAAGTTAATTTTAACCCCAAAGCAAGCTGGATACCAAATAGTTTCCTTATCTGTAAAGTGGGAATAAGGACACCTTCCAGGTGCTACTCTAGCCTGAAGGGCCATGGTGATCCCATCTTTGCCCCTTTCCCTTTTTTGTTTTTAGTTCTTTTTAAATCATGGCCTTCTCCAATTAGAAGATAGATATCTCTATCTAATAACGAGATAATGTGTGTAAAGTAGAATGCTGGGAATCAAGAAGACCTGAATTCAAATACTGTTTTAGACACTGACCTAGCTGTGTGACCCTAGTCAACTCAATCCCAGCCTCAATTTCTCCATCTGTAAAATGGGGATAATAATGGCACCTATCTCAAGAGAATTATTGTGAAACTCAAAAGAGATTATATATCTATGTGTGCATATACATACATATATTTAATGTTTTGTTAACTTTAGAGTGCTATATAATTGTTAGCTATTATTAAAAATTTTTTTATGACTTGTAAATACTAAAAGGATTATAAATTTAGAGCTGAGAGGGACCTTTGAGATCACTGAATCCAACCCCTCCCTTTTCTTTTCTTTTTTTTTTTTTTTTTTTAAACCAATAAGACTTAAATTAAGTGACCGACCTGTGATTGTGGCAGAAACCCAAGTTCAGTGTTTTGTGCACTGACTCTCCTTAAATGGATTATCTCATTGATTTGGGAAGTCCTTCCCATTCGGAAGAATGTGGCCCATTCATACCTGCCCATCTTTGTACAACTCTCATTAAGCCTTCCGCAAAGCATACCTTAGCATAAGACATATATGTGTATGTGTATATATATATATATGACATCTAATAAGTCATTTTATAATAAAACATTTACATGTGCGTGTATATATGATAAAACATTTAATAAGCTATATTTATATATGTGTATGTATATATATGACATGTAATAAGTCATTTTATAATAAAACATTTATATGTGCGTGTATGTGTATATATATGATAAAACATTTAATAAGACATTTTATAATAAGACAGATTTGTATATGTGTGTTGTGTATATGTATATTACATATACATATACACACACATATATATGATAAGACATTTAATAAGACATCTGGATTTTAATAGAATCATTGTGGCTCCCCATCAGCTGTCCCTCTGTCTTACTATGTGAGTAGCCCATCAATTGTCCCCTCCTCTGGCCATGGGAAAAGTCCATTTTTCATCTGTCCTACAGAAAGACATCCCTGATGACCTCTTCTCTTTTGAAGCCTTCCTTGGCTGGCTGCTGTACCTGCTTTCCCCCTTTCCCCCCATGTGCCCTCAGCACAGTTCTGATTTTTCATCCTTAGAGGCTCCAGCTGCACAACAGCCCTGGCCTAGTGTCAGCACGGGAGAGATGGTCCTTGGAAAGTTTGAGGTCAGAAACAGAACATCCACATTTCTCTTCTTTCGCTCCCAGCCCAGCTCCCTCCCTGACTCTTGAAAATATATGAACTTGAGGGGGGAAGGGGAAATGCCATCTTTATTTTCATTAACCTTTGGCTTCCTTTGTAATCTCCCATATTTAATTCATTCCTTTAAAATCACAATTCTGCAAAGTCAAGGCTTCCCCAGACTGCCAAAGGGGTCCTGGGAACACAGAGAAGGTGCAGAATCCTTGTTCTCTTAGAAAGTCCATTCAAATGTTTATTTGCATCTGGGCAATAGACAATCAACATCCATATCCTACTCTTGGGTCGATGGTCTGGTCAAACTCCTTTCAATGATTTACTAGTCCCTTCTGGGGGATTGTAAAGAAAGCAGAGATGTCAAATTCTCTTTAGCAGCCAGATTAAAATGTAATTAAGATATGTTTCACAAAATGAATAAAAATACAATACAACATAGATAATGTTAATTTGTGCTTTTCTAAGTCATTATGTGCAGGCAAGAATCCATTTCTATTTGAATTTGAAGGCATTGCTGGAAAGCACTTTACCAATGGAGAGTTTTTTTTTCCCAAGGGGAAGATCTAAAAATGCTACATTCCCCCCCCCATTTTACAGATGTGGAAATTGTGTCTTGGGTCCCTAGGATCCTGGATGAAGGGACTTGACCATTGGGCCACACATCCAGTTGGATTTAAATCCCTTTCTTCTGACTTCAAATCTGATGAGCCTTCTACTTAGTGACTCGTTTACAGTCGGTTGCTGGAAAATGGCCGAACCTGGACTTGTACCTAAGATTCCTGGCCCCATGTCCCTGGCTTTTTTATTTTAATAAACCAAATCACGCTGTCTAATGCTCCTGAATAAGGTATAATACAAAGGACCTTTGGAAAACCCAGAACAGCTTAGCTCCTAAACTTAAGCAGGTTCAGAGGTGGCTGAATGGAAACTTGGAAAGAGCAGTCATTCTGGTAGTTGAGAGAAATCTCACTTTCTGTTCTGTAGATTTCACCTCTGCAGTTTCAGGGGTAAGCAGGTTAGAAGGAAACAAAGCCGGGCACTGCCTGGCATCCGGTGCCACATTCCAGCCTGCAACTATGCAAGAAATCAGCTTCCTGGAGAAGCCGACAGAGGCATTTCTGAAATGTTTCCGAGCCCCCGATGTAGAAACACGCAGGATCGCCCTCACTTGGGGGCTCCTGCTGTGAGGTTCTGGGTGCCTCATTTGGGGGCTCCTGCTATGGAGTTCTGGGTGCCTCATTTGGGGGCTCCTGCTGTGAGGTTCTGGGTGCTTCCCTTGGGGACTCCTGCTGTGAGGTTCTGGGTGGGGGTTCCTGCTGTGAGGTTCTGGGTGCCTCCCTTGGGGACTCCTGCTGTGAGGTTCTGGGTGCCTCACTTGGGGGCTCCTGCTGTGAGGTTCTGGGTGCCTCACTTGGGGGCTCCTGCTGTGGAGTTCTGGGTGCCTCTTTCAGGTACACAAAGGAGCCGGGCATCCCCAGGCTAATGGGCTTTACGTTTCAGCTCGTGGAAATGTATTTAAAGAATTGTAGCAGCTTGTTGCCTCAGTAGCAAACTTGCAAGACACATTCAGAGGGATATTTTAAGGATCAGTGTGGTTAAAAAAAAGTGTATGTGTATGTAAATTTGCATGCATATTTTTAAAAAAGCCAATTGATAAGGCACTCTCTCTTTCTCCCTTCTCTGCTTCTCTTTTCCTCCTCTCTACCCATTCCCTCCTTCTGTCTGTCTGTCTTTTCTGTTTCTGTTCTTTCTCTGTCTTTGTGTCTGTCTCTCTCTTTCTCTTCCTTTCTCTCTCTGTTAGTCTCTTTGTATCTATTTATCTCTTTCTATCTCCCTCACCCCTTCTAACCTCTTCTTTTCTTTCTCTGCCCTTCCCTCCCTACTTCTCTTACTACCCCTCTTCTCTTCTTTTCTTCCTTCTCTCTCCCTTTCTCCCCCTTTTTTCTCTTCATGTCTATGTGTCTCTCTCTCCCTCCTTTCTCTGTCTGTCTCTCTGTCTCTGCCTCTCTCATTCTGTCTCCCTCAACCCCTTTATTTCTCCTTCCTTCTCTCTCTTCCTCCTCTCTCTCGTTTTCTTCCTTCTCTATCCTCCTTCCTCTCTCTTCTCCTTTTTTCTCTTTCTCTATCTTTCTATTTCTCTTCTCCCCCCTTTCTCTCTGTCTCTCCCTCCTTACTTCTCTTTCTTTCCCTCTCCTCTTTTCTTCCTTTTCTCTTGCTCGTTCCCTCTTTTCCTTCCTCCTATCTTGTTTTCTTTTCTTTTCTGTTTTCTTTTTTGTTTCTTTCTGTGTCTGTCTCTTTGTATCTTTCTGTGTCTCTCTGTGCCTCTGTCTCTCTCCAATGACAGCAGGAGTGAGGTTGAAGCAAGGATTCTCTCTCTTCAGCCTCTTAGGAATGAAATAATTCCCTCTTTAAACTAACCTGTGCAAGACCAGGGGGAAAAGACTATTTTTATCTAATTCAGTTTCTTCAGCTCAAATGGGAGATCAATAAATATATAAAAAGAAGGGACTTTTTTTTTTTTTTTTTAAAGCATCTCTTTTCTAGGACTTTTACATGTGCTTTTACTTAGCCTGGCAGAGCAAAGCTGCCTGAGCACCAGCTGTTGAAATGGTTAAGATGGAAGTAAGTCATGGAGGTCAGCAGGCCATGGGGAAGATGCTTAGAGGCTCCTGGACCATTGATGCTGGTTTTCCAGGCCTTGGATTTGTGTGGCTCCCTTCCATGTGGAGCTTCCTTTTCAGTTCAGCTCCTGGATAAAGGAGGCCTTGTGCTTCTTAAAAGCAGGATTAAAGGCTGCGGATGTGTCTTCTTTTAAATCCCTGGGCCTTCAGGCTTTTGTATTCCGTAGTTCCTCCTCGTCTCCTTCCTCTTTCCTTCCTCTCCTCCCTTCCCAGCTTTTTTTCCTTGAGGGAAAACCACTGCAACCAGGCCCAGGGCTGGGACTAGAGGCTAAGGGTGGTGGAAAGCAATCTTGCTGAAGCGTCTAGATCCCGGAGCTCTTCCTTAGAATCATGGGCCCCATCTCTCTTTGAAGTTGTTGCTTTTCATACAAGGAGCTTTAAGCTCTCAACTTAACAGTCTATACTGGAAGGTTTCTTTTTAAAAACATGAATAAAATCCAGAGGGTAACCTTTTTCTCTGGGTAACTGGAAAAGAATTAAATCATGAATCATAGGATTATGACTTAAGAGCTAGAAAGGATTCCATGGACCATCTACTCCATTTTATAGATGAGTAAACTGAGGTTAGGCAAAGTGAAATTGTCTCAAATGAATTCATTTAGGGTGGGGGAGGTGTCGAGCAATAAAATAGGCCTTTGGACTCTAAGAGGCATCTGCTCATATGTAAGGACAGCATGATACAGTGGAGACAGAATGCCATATTTGGAGGTAGAAGATCTAGGTTCAAATTTTAGCACTAGGGAATGCTAGGTGGCGCAGTGGCTAGAGTACCAGCCCTGAAGAAAGGGGGACCTGAGTTCAAATGTGGCTGCAGACACTTAACATGTCCTAGCTGTGTGACCCTGGAAAAGTCACTTAACCCCAATTGTCTCAGCAAAAAAAAAGAAAGAAAAAAAAGATCAAATTTTAGTTCTGTTGTGATTTAAAATTAAGTTTCTATTTGTTTAGAAGAATTGCACATTTTTAACCTCTATTGGATTACTTGCCTAGGGGAGGGGAAAAGGAGGGAGAAAACGTTGGAAAACAAGGTTTTGTAAAGGTGACTATTGAAAAGTATCTTTGCATGTATTTGAAAAAATAAAATGCTAATAAAATTTCAATTAAAAATAAAGTAAATTAAGTTCCATTAGTTCTTAGTTCTTCATTTGAAAAATGAAGAGGTTGGCCAGGATTATTTCAAAGGTCCCAGTCCTTTGATACATTGATTTAGAGCTAAAAGGGATCAGTCCCCTGGAGTCTCTTGGAGATAGGAAACCCAGTTCTTTAAGGTTCTATTCTCTTAGAACCTCTTCTGGTTCTAGGTAGAGACCAGTTCAGTATAGGGACCAAGAAATTAGTGATTATTTGGGTGCCATGTTCTCCATGACCCCCTTCCTGATTCTTTCCTCTTTCCCATACTTCCTCCCTCCAAACTGGGAGTTATCTCTCCTTTCTCCATATAGTTGGTAGTTAATTAATGCATATTTGACTTTGGACAAAACCCTTACCTTTTGTCTTCTCAAAATTCAGGAGTTTGGATTCTTAGGACATTAAAAGAGGCAGCTAGTACTAGACACCCTTAGGAGGTCAAAGGGACTGAAAGGGACCTCACAGCTCATCCCATTTTGCAGATGAAAAACCTGAGGTTTAGAGAAGAAAAGTGGTTTGGATACCATAGTTAGTTAGTTGCAGGACTAGGACTAGAACCTGGATCTCTTAATTTCCCCCCTTTTCCCTCCTCCTTACCTCAATAATATGCTTTTGATACTAAACTAAGCTACCTCCCATCTCATAGTGATAGTGGATCAAGGGAGCTATGGAGCTCAGATACCAACTTTCATCAAATAAACAAAGTTTTCTTGGATTTATATCTTGGTATTTGTTTCTTACTTCTCTTTATATTATCTTTGAATGTAAACCTTTTTAATTTTTCTTTGTGAGCTCTGTGATGTCTTGTGTTTGCTAAGTATCTGAATGTGTGGTTAGGGTCTTGCCTTAGGGTCCTTGTATTTTTTCTTTGTGAGTTCTTTGTACTTTGCTCTGAAGGACCAAGAACATGCAGTAAAAATCACTAGACTGAGCCCCTCTGAGTCTCAGTTTCCCCATCTGTAAAATGAAAGGATCTGCTCTTTGTGGGTGATCTCTGTTTCTTTTTGCCTTTGCTTCTTGATAAGCTCTTGTTCCGTGGCCGATGGTCTATTATTTTCTAGTTTTACAAAAAGCCTTTCAAGGTTTCACTGAAGTAAATCAGTGCTTTGGAGCTAAGACAGTTCCTGACCCTGTGAGGCCTTCCCTGGCCCTGCTTGCCTCTCTGGGCCTTTTGAGCTGTAAAGCCCCGTGCCTGTTTACTAACAGAGAGCTGAAATGGTAAACTTTTGTGTGTGTCAAAGTATCGGAGACTACAAAACGTGGCCTAGTTTGCTTGTCTAGGGGAGCCAGCTCCCCAGTCAGGTTTGCCCTGTTCCCTTTAGCACAGCATTTAGGGTTGGTCATGGGAGTGGCCCTGAGGTCTCATAAATCGCCTCAGATGGCGTCAGGAGCCCCAAGATCCTTCCGTGTTTCCCGTGGGTCTAGAAGGACCGGCTGGGGACCTAGGATTGGTCCTGGGACTCTGGTGCACTTGTGAGTCAGCCTGGGATATCTGGGCCTCTTGCCCCAGCTGTCTCTGCCCCAGCTGCTTAAATGGGGGACACGGTGGAGGTTGGGAATGTTGAGACAGTCCCTGAATAAGTGGAAAACCCGTGAATATAGAGTCAAAGGGAGGAGACCTTGTAGGATGTGTGATGCGAAAAACTGGATTTGGAGCCAAAAAAGGTAGATTAAAGTCTCAGCTTTTGTGATACTGACCTCCTGGCCTCCTATGTCCTCCTCTGTAATAAGGTGATCACATCAGATAGTCTCTAGGGCCTCTTTCAGCTCCAAATCCACTGACCTGAATATTAATTTATATTTACACAGGGCTTTGTGTTTAATGACTTGGGAGACCCTCTGGAATGCAAAACAGATCTTTTTATTTTTTTTTTTTTAATAAACTATACATTATTTTATATATATGTATATACATATACATATATGTACAGATGGGGAAGTAGAGAACACGACCTTATCTAGCATCACAGAGCCAGTAAATGCTCCAGCTGACCCTTGAACCCAGGTTTTCTCATTGTAGCTGGTTCCCTTTCCACTGGACCCCTTAATGGAGTGTATTTATGTATTTTATAGGTCTTTTACTTTGTTGAAAGCAGGCTAATGAGAACGGGGCCGGGTAACTTATTCCTAGAAGATAAGGGGTTTTTCTTTGTATTATGTTACATCTTTGCTTCTGCTTTTCTAGGTTACTTTGTAGGTGAAGGAAAGTAGGCTTTGGAGGCTACACCATATTCTGGAAAGGAATCTCTTATTTGCTTTTCTGGAGTTCTCCTTTTCCCTTGATTTATCATAAATTTAGATCTCGAAGGGACCTTGGTCCTATTCCTATGCCCACATTTTGCAGGGAGAGGAAACTGAATCCTAAGTCTTTTGATTTCAAATTCAAGGCACCCTTGCACTGTATTGCATCCTTATGTTTGCGTGGATTAAAGGGACTTGGGTCCTAGTAGATCTCCTGTTTTTACATGCAGATATTCCGGGACTGTTACCTCTGACTCAAGGGATGCTACAGCAGAGGTAGCTTAATTGAGAAATGTGAAAATAGCTGTAGTTAAGAGACAGAGGTAGCAAGTGTTTTTGAGAGTCAGGGATCTTTTTATTTTGTTATTTTTTATTCTCCTATTTCCTCTAAGCTGGCTTTTTTTTTTTTTTTTTTTTTTTTTTAATAAAGATAGCTTAAATTCTAATAGACTTAGGATGGAAAATGCCATCCACATCCAGAGGGAATTATGGAGACTGAATACATATCAAAGCATAGTATTTTCACTTTTTAAAAAAAATCTGGTGGCTTTTTCCCTTTTGGTCTGATTTTTCTTGCATAACAGGACAAATATTTAAAAGTAATCTAAATGTTTAGATTGCTTGCAAGTTATCTTGGGAGAGGGTAGCTAACAGGAAGGGAGAAAATTTTGAAACACAAAATCTTATGAAAATGAATGTTGAAAACTATCTTTACATTTATTTGGAAAAAGAATATTATTGGGATTGTCTAAAAAAATTTAAAAAAAGAAAACCTATACAAAATTTAAAAAATAGTTTAAAAAAGTAATTCCTAGCATTCTTTTTATTTTCAAATATGTTGTAATCTCCTCGCCTCTCTAGAGAGCTAGCCACTTGTCAAAACCAACTTACACAGCTACTAAATCTGGTAACATATGAAATAGTTTGCACCATGGTCCCCTAATCATTGCAGAGAAGCAATGATTTCATATATCTTCGTTTAGGACAAGTTTGTCCACTATAATTACACATTATAATTAGGTTAATCTTTTAATTCATTTTTCTTCTTCCTAGTTTCCCTGTCTTTTGTCTGGGGATAATAACTAGAGCCAACATTTATGGACCTCATTAAAGTGCTTAACATGCATTATCTTATTTGGACTTCCCCCTATCCCTATGAGGTTATGGGAGCATGGTGGCGTTATTACTATTTTCCACGTGAAGAAACTAAAACTCACTGAAGTTTGATTTAATCAAGATTATATTTCTAGCAAGTGTCAAAGGTAGGATCTCTTTAAGTCCATGGATATGGTTTGATCTATTTTCTAAAATTTGCTGATTCTTTTTGGGAGGGTATAGACCAGGAAGAGTCTTAGATTTGGAATCTGAATGCTGAGCTTCATTTATTAGCTGTGTGACTGGGCAAATCACCTCACTTTTCTCAGAGCCTCAGTTTCCTTATCTGTGAAATAGGGGTGATGGGAGAATTGGATAAATGGTCCCTGAGATCCTTTGTAGTTCTGGGTCTACAATACTTTAATAGATCATTGATACTAGTAATGGAGCCAAAGTCAAACTAGGTTGCTTATATAAGTTGAGGTAGATTTTGTAGCTAAAGGGGAAGCTCCACTGGAAAGTATTTTGAACTTGAAGGCTTAAACTTGAAAATTCATCACATCTGCCTTTGGATCCAGGTTTTTCCACTTATCCATGTAAACTGGGGGCATTCACTGATCTCAGTTCCCTTATTTTTTGAGAAATGAGTGGGCTATATTAAGATGTACCCCAAGATATCTGATCCTAAGAATTTTTTAGCAAGGACGGTTTGCCCTTTAGGGAGAAAGCAGTAGGAGAATCATAGTAAACCTATCTGTTAAGAAGAATTTGTTATTGGATTTTTGGGGTGAGACACCTCTAAGAATTTATTGGTTGACACTTGGTTTTTTAAAAGACGATCCAACCATCTCATTAAGTGCTGCAAGATAGGTTTTTATTAGTCTCGTGCTGGAGGGTTTATTTAAAAATAGCTAATTGAAATGACCTTTTCAAGTTTTGGTTTTTTTAAAAATGTGTGTGGCTTTTCTCCCTCCTCTCTCCTCTTCCCCTTGTGAATTAGAATGCCAGTTCAGAATCCTTCCCATCCCTTTTAACTGTGGTTAAAAACAGGTCAGCAAGAGTTGCTTGTCTATGTCTTTCTATGAAAGACTTCTGTGAATTCATTTGAGTTAGGCTCAAATGGACACCCACCTCTTGGGGCTCCCAGAATCCCAGAGGCCATCTATAGTGGAACAAGACTTCTCTATCACCAGACAATTGCTCCTCCAGCCATTAGTGAGAAAGAACCTATCATCTCACCAGGAAGCCCCATTCTGCTCTAGGATAGTCCTCTTTGCAGAGAGGTTTTGCCTTATGTCATATCTAAACTGCCTCCACAATTTTCAACCTTGCTTCCTGTTTAACCCTTGAGGGCCAAGCAGAATAAGCTTAGCCCTGCTAGAGCTGGCAGCCTTTTGAATTCTTAGAAACAGCTAGGATGTTTCTCAAAGCGTTTTCTCTAAGGCTGATCCTTATGGGACATGGTCTCAGACCTCTGGTGTTCTTGGTTCCTGAAACAGGATACCAGAACTGAACATAATAGTCCAAATGGGGTTTACCTTTCCTCCTCCTCATGTCTTTATATTCTACTATATCATATCTATTATGTTCATTATTGAATAATATGACATCACACACACACACACAGACCAGGCTGGAGTATAGCAGTTGTGAACCTGGCCTAGGTGAGCCAGTGTCCCACCCATCCTTTTCCTCTTTGCTGAACTATTCATGCTAATGATTTCTGGCTTCTCCTCAAGTTATTTTGTGTCCCAGGAAGGGCTTTGGAGTCAGTGAAATGGTCTTTTCAAAACCTGAAGATTCAGAGAAGCAATTATTTTATTTTTTTTTTCAATAATATTTTATTATTACAAATACATGTAAAGATTGTTTTCAGTATTCATTTTTGTAAGACTTTTATATTCTTATGTTCTTCTCTTACCTCCCCTTTCCCCAAGTCAGCAAGCAGTCTGATATAGGTGATATATGTTAAATACTTTTAAATACATTTCCGTATTTGTCATGTTGTGCAGGAAAAATCGGAACAGAAGGGAGAAAACAATGAGAAAGAAAAAGCAAACAAATAAAAAAGGTGAAAATACTATGAAGCAATTATTTTTCATAAAAATATCCTCAGTGACCTTTAGGTGAAACTCCTAGGAGTTTTCATGAATTCTCAGATGCCTGTTCTGCTTATCCTATGGGCTACCTTTATTCCTCAATAGTTCAATTTCTTCAGCTGATCTTAGTTAATCTATAGCATGTTCTTATATTGTTTCCCAAAATGGCCCACAGCTAGGTCAACCCCCCTGCATGAAAAGTGCCCTGGTCTGTCAGGGATGGGAGTGGTGGTTAATTCAAGCTCTGTGTATCTTCTTGACCACCATCATATATATATGTATATATTACATATATAATATAGAAATTATATATAATATAGGAATTAATATAGAGAAATTATATAAGTAATATAGAAATTATATATATAATATAGAAATTATCTATAATATAGGAATTATATATAGAGAATTTATGTAAATAATATAGAAATTATATATTATATATATATATGCAATATAGAAATTATATATATAGAGAGAAATTATATATATAGTTACCCATTTACATGTTTTATCTCCATAAAATATGTAAATGTTTTGTCGGGAGACAAAACACAAAATGGACCCTGCCCCTCCAGAAGCTTACAGTCTATTATGGAGATAAAACATAGTAATAATAGCTGACATTTATATAGTACTTTAAAGTTTGCAAAGTGCTTTAAAATATTATCTCATTGTATCCTCAAAACAACATTGGGAGATAGATGCTTTAATAATAATAATAATAAATTTACATGGGACTTACTATGCTAAGTAGAACTAACTGTGCTAAGTACTTTACAGTTAATGATCTCATTTGTTCCTTACCTGGGGAAGTGAGTGCAATAATAAAAAATCATTTGTATAAGCTAACTATGTGCCAGATACTATGCTAAGCAATTTACAATTAAGTATCTCATCTGAGCCTCACAACAGCCTTGGAGTGTGTATCTGTGCAGTTATTATCCCTGTTTTACAGATGAAGAAACTGACAAAGAAGTTAAGTGACTTGCCCAGGATAATGAATTCAGGTCTTTGGACTTGTGTTGCCTCTATATACTGTAGCACTTTAGCTGCTTAAGAAACATTTAGATTGAATTAGATTGGATCGGAGCAGGCTGGGGTACAGCAGTCCTCTTGGCTCCTTCATCAAGGGCACCACTGCTGTTTTTATTATAGTTTCAGAGCTGGGAAAAGAGCTTTCCTTCCATCGCCTTCATTTGATAATCAAGGGGGCTGCAGTGGAAAGCACCTCTGATGAGCTGGGTTAGAATCCTGGCTTGCCACAGGTCACCTGTCCCAGTCACTTACCCTCTGACAACAATTTTCTGTGAAACAAATGATCTGACCAATAGTCCCTGGGGTCCCTTCTAGCCCCGAGTCTGTGGTCCTCCGGTCAAGTGGAGACTGTAGAAGCTTCCCAAGGAAAGAATTAGTGGCAGATTTTTGGACTTGATGACACCATCAAATTAAAACTTAGGTTTTTCTGTTGACGTCTGTTCTGTTTCTGTCTCACCCCCTTTTTTTCTCCTTTTGCTCCTGTTCTGGGGGTGGCTGTGCCTGTTCTAGGTCTATTTGCCATCTGTTGGGGAAGCTCTAACTGTTAACCCAACCCCCAGATGTCTAATTTAATGAGCTGTTTCTCTTTTACTAGGCTCAGAAGTGCTACAGGGTCATGGAATTATTTATCAAGGCCACCATCTGATTTTAAAACAAAATATTACAACAACAACAAAACTTGGCCTGAGGACAGACCCTGCTCACCCTAAATGAAGTCATAGAACATTTGGTGAATTCTGGAGCGCTATGGCCAGGAGGGGATTAGGTGGTGGGTGACAGGACCCTCTGAAACACGAAGCAGTTAAAGCAAGGACTCCTAATCTTTTTGGTGTCCCAGGCTCCTTGGGGAACAATCTGGTGAAGTCTAGGGACCCTTTCTCAGAATGAGGTTTTGAAATAATTAGAGGAAATGCTAAGTTCAGCTAGAGGTTAGAGAAATTATAAAGATGCCATTTTTTTTCCTCATCCACTTTCTCAGACTCCCTGAAATCTAGTCATATAACCCAGGCTGTCATGATTTTTTTGGGAGAAGTGCATTAACAACTGGGGAACCTGGGGAGGCTTCTTGTAGGAGGTGGCTCAAAGATAAAAATGAGACATTTCCTGTCCTTAAAAAGCTTATATTCTAATCAAAGTAGGATTTCAATGGAATATATATATATAAGATTTTTAAAAATTCAACTCAAGCTGACTTTTGCCAGAGAGTTATACAAATCCAGAGTACTTCAGAGAAGTTGAACAGACTTTCTGATTACTCTAGGTGATGGCATGAGCCAATGATAAAATACCTTGATAAGTCATTAGAAGCCATGAATTAATCTTTATTGTCTGCCTTTTGGGGGAATTACAATGCAAACTCATTTCTTTGGGCCCACAAAGTCAGGGATTGATAATGGAGATGGCCAAAGATTTATATAGGATTTTCTGTCATTCAGTAAGCTCCTTGAGAGCAGGGGCTGTTTCATTTTTTGTCTCTATACATATCCCCAAAGTATATGATTGTTGAGCTGAATTAAAGAATTAAATCATATCTAGATTGTGTCTGTGATTTGAATATTATTCATTAAATCTCATAGTTAGACCAGGGTATAAGAAAAAAATTGCTGTGAGCTCAACTACTAATTAGCAAAAACCTCCACTAAAAATAAGAATATTGCTACTTATTTCTTCTTCAATAGTCAGTTGTTTTCTAGTAGTAAAGGGCCATTTATAACCCTTCAACTACACACTTGAAGGGTGTGTGACCTTCCTGGAAGATAAGAGCTTCCTCTCTTTGCTGGTGCTTTATACCTGTTGCTCTAAAGAGAATCTGTAAACCAGGACATAAGTAATGGGAAGAATGGACTTTCCTGAGGGTGCTGACTTGGGGTTGAAGAGAGGCTATTTCTTCCTTTTTAGAGACCAGGATTCCTGTTCTACAACTGAGTCCTCTTTGGGTCCCCAGCAAATAATCAGCTACTGTAGAATCACATGCATCCCACTCTAGTTGATATTCTTCCTAGTAACCTCCTCAAAGAGTGTGCTAAACTGCTTCCACTCCTGAAGTGACCCGAAATGGAACTGTTCCAAGTATCTGTTATCCTTCATGTCCAAACTGTTTTTGCTCCAGGTAAAAAATTCCTCAGTGTGATTTCTTTTCTTTTCCCCTCTTCTCTTCTCTTCTCTTCTCTTCTCTTCTCTTCTCTTCTCTTCTCTTCTCTTCTCTTCTCTTCTCTTCTCTTCTCTTCTCTTCTCTTCTCTTCTCTTCTCTTCTCTTCTCTTCTCTTCTCTTCTCTCCTTCCTTCCTTCCTTCCTTTGTTTTTTATCAATAGTATCTTATTTTTCCAAATACATGTAGAAATAATTTTCAACATTTGTTTTTGTAAGACTTTGTGTTTCAAAATTTCTCCTCCTATTCTTACCTCTCTCCACCCTAAGATAGCAAGGAATCTGACGTAGGTTAAACATGTACAATCCTTTTAAACATATTTCCATATTTGTCATGTTATGCAAGAAAAATCAGAACAAAAGGGAAACAACCACCAGAAAGAAAAAACAAAAACAAACAAAAAGGTGAAAATACAATGCTTCGCTCCACATTCAGTCTCTGGACGTAGATGGCATTTTCCATCCCAAATCTATTGGAATTATCCTGGATCACACATTACTGAGAAGAGCTAAATTGATCACACTTGATCATCCCGTATGTTGCTGTTATTGTACACAATGTTTCCCTCATTCTGCTCACTTCACTCAGCATCAGTTTGTGTTTCCAAGTTTTTCTGAAATCAGTCTGCTCATCATTTCTTGTAGAACAATAATATTCCATTCCATTCTTTTATCCTAACTTATGTAGCCATTCATTCTCCACTTGATGAGCATTCACTCAGTTTCCAATTCCTGCCGCTACAAAAAGCACGATTGCTTTTATAAAGCATTTTGGAAACTTAGACCTGAAGAGTTTGTGCCTCAGATGACTGGTACATTTTCTTTGTAACCTTAATGCTCAGTACAGTACCTGGCACGTAGTAGGTGCTTTGTAAATACAACCCTAATCCTTGGTATAGTACCTGACAAGTAGTAGGTGATTTGTAAGTGCTTTTTTTGACTAATTTTTGCCAACTTGTTCAGAGCCTCCTGGGTTGTAGTTTGCTCATGTGTATAAGGGGATTGACTTCCATAATCTTTAAGGTGCCTTCTAGCTTTTGGTCCGTGATTCTATTTATGATAGATAAATAAGCAACAGGGTCTATATGCCCAGTGGTATATTTAGGACCATTATTCCTCTTCTACAGAATTTAGAGAGTGTGGGATTTAGAGATGGAAAGGAGTTGAGAGACCATTTAGTTGATTGTTATCTTAGAAATGAGGAAGCTGAAGCTTGGAAATGAAGAAATAACTTGCTTGTAATCACACAAGTAGTGAACAACTAAGGCTGGATTTGAACTCGGAGCCTTTGATTTGAATGAAATTCAGTACTTTTTCTGCTGCACCATGCTGCCTCATATATTACCTTCTGTATTGGGCAGGAAGGCAAGCAGGTCTTTTATAGATGAGAAAGTTGAAAGACTCATATCATATCAGCCACTGGGCTGAATCCTCTGTTTCTCCCTGTTAGTGTTTTCCGGGACACTTGACTGCCTTTGCTGGAGTTGGCAGAATGATGGAGAGGTATGAGTCTGGGATAATTCTGTAACAACCGGGAAAACATAGATCTCTTCACATTTAATCCCTTAACCTGACAGGTTTTGTTTTCTAAGCTAGAGCTGAGACATGGACTGATATCTCTTCATTCTGACTCTTCAGGGGATATTTGGAATTTGGCCACATGGGGGTTGAATAAACATTTATATAGCACCTACTGTGTACCAGGCACTGTGCTAAGCACTTCTTACAAAAACTCTTTGGATTCTTACAACTACCCTTTTATTATCCCTGTTTTACAGTTGAGGAAACTGAGGTAAAAAGAGAGTAGTTGACTTGTCCAGGATCACATAGCTAGGAAATATCTGAAGCCACATAAACTTTGAACAAAGCTTAGATAATTGTTTCCATCTCATTTATTACATGTGACCTAAAAAAATTTTTTTTATTTTAAAGTCATCAAAATAGCATCAAACTCCTCATTCTTTTAGAGCCACAAGGATGCCCCAGAGGCCATCTCATTTAATCCCCTCATCTTACAAGTGGGAAAACTGAGGCCCTTAGAAGTTTGAAATCTTGGCCAAGGTCTCCCAGGAATTAGAGGGCCACAATTTAGACCCAGGTCCCAGGGGATCCCAGCATTCTGTCTTCTCTCTGGACATTGCCATCTCTTTAGCTCTTTTGGGTTATACAGATACCCTCCCCCTGCCCCTCAGCACCACCACCAGAGAAATCCATCAGGTTCCCATCTTTCCGATACTTCGCTCAGTCACTGACTTCAGTCACGTCTGACTTCCTGACTTGGGATTTTTTTGGTAAAGATACTAGAGAGGTTCGCCATTTCCTTCTTCAGTTCATTTGACAGATAAAGAAACTGGGACAAACAGAATAAAGTGACATTCCTAATTAATAAGTAACTGAGGCTGCATTAGAACTCAAGTCCTCCTGACTCAGGCCTGGTGCTCTATTCAGCTACCCTGTCTGACTCATAGTTAATAAGTGTTTGCTAACTGACTTTGTCTGGATTTTTCTTATTCTCAACTAGGCTTCCAAAGGGCAGAAATTTCTTTTTTCTTTCTTTCTTTGTAGTTTTGGTGTCTCCCTTGGTGCCTGGTACACAATTGGTGCCTAATACTTGTAGAATAAACAAAATTTCCATCCTATGCCTTTAACAGTTCCCCAGCTTGCTGCCGTCCTATGTTGTTCCCTTCATTCCGGGTTAAGTGAGGTTTTAGCTGATGGCTGGATTTCTCCTCCCTCTCTCCCTGCATCTTTCTAAATAATCAGGGAGCATTTCAGGAATTCTGAGAAGCTTTTGATTTCAACCTCAGACCATCTCTGGATCCAGATGCTTTTAATATTCTGCCTTTGATGTCTGGGATCGAGGCCCGGAAATGTTTCTATGTCACTAGGAACCAGGAATAAGACTGCAGACTCAGTGCCCGGGGTCCCCCTCCCTTCCCCCCCTTGCCCAGGCTGACAATAATGGAAACTTTTTAAAAAAATAAAAAAGCTTCTGAGGAAGGCATAAGGACCTCACCAAACAGAGATTTGAAACTCAAGAATGAAAAGACTTTGCCTCTTGGTGGTGGCGGTGGTGGTGGTTGTTTTTAAAAGGAAGTATTTTTAAATGTTCCTCGAGATTTCGGTGTGGGTCAGGAGAACTAGAAAGCAAAACTGTGTGTCTTGAGACACAAACAGCCGGAGCCTGTTTATTATACAAGGAAATGGGCTTTCTGGGCAGCGGTGGACTTGGAAAAGCAGCCTTTTCCTTGTGAGGTAGGTGGTTGAAGGCTCCGGGATTCTGCTCTTTAAGGAGACCAAGAAACAGGGAAAGTTTCGGTTTCCTACGTGTAGGGGAAAGGGATTCGGTCTTGGATATGAGTTGGAATCTCAGCCTTGCCACTTATTCACTGTGATCTTGCATAAGTCATTTCTTCTGGACCTCCTAGCAAAATGAGGGCATTGGACTATGGTCCGACTTCTTGACCTGCTGTTCTCTGAAGAGCTCATCTTTCTCTGGAAAAAGCTGCCTGGCCAGAGCACAGGTTTGTTGGTTTTATCTACTTGAGCTGTTTTGATAATGAATTCTCCTGTTCACTCAGTCCACTGCCTCAGGCATTCCAGGAAGCTGCCTTTCCCTCTCATCCTGGCCTATTACTAGGTGAGGTCCGTTGGGTGGTTCCCTGGGTCCCAGAGGGCAGGGTGTGGGGCAGGAGGCTGGCTTGGCAGTCGGCTGGTTTCCAGGCTGGGACAGGTGCCTCAGGTAAGCTCCTGGGCAGCCTGGAATGGGAAGGCTGGAAGGAAATGTTTCTCTAGCTCTCTGAGCTTGTGGGGTAGGAGTGAGCCAGGGGAATATTCCATCTCCAGCCCCTGTTTTGGAAGGAGAGGCAGCTGCCTGCTCACCTCAAGGAGTTTCTCTGGCAAAGTGGCTTCAGTCTAGAAGAAGACTGTAAGTTGTTGTGGGGACTGGGGGCAAGAGATTTTCCTTTTCAGAGCTGGGCTGTGTCACGGGAGGAGCTGTTTTACTCAGGACTCATTGTTAATTAGCAGAACTCCTTTTGGGGCCCTCAGATTTGGATGCTTTTTTGTTGTCTGGGGGATATGGGGACCAGAATGGGTGATGAGGCTGGGGAGACAGCCTTGAAATGAGATCAAAACCGGGACAGGTGACTTAGGGAGATACTCGCCTACTATAGTTTTGGGTGCAAGCCCATATATTCCCCCACCATGGCACTGAGTATAAGCCCTTAGCTGCCCCTCCCTTCATCTCTCTTTTCCTATCTTCCTTAATTCCCTTCTTTAAGAAGTTTGGTGACCATTTCAGCTCCTGGGAAGCCATTCATTTATAATGCATTGGGGTATGGAACTAGAAAGCAAAGTTGGGTCACAAAACACAGATTGGAGATAGAGATTTGGGAAAGATTGTTCTGATAGTGGAAAGAGTGCTTGTTGGCTTTGGAAGGAGAAGATTTAAGTTCAAATCTCACTTTGCATGTTTGCTAATTAGATACTTGAGTGAGCCGTTTTCCTGGGCTTGAGAGTCCCCATCTATGGTTGAACTAGAAAACTGTGGAAGGGCCTTGCAGCTTTCAGATACATTTTATCCTAGGAGATCCCAATTTTACTTATTGATCCTGGGAGAGCTCACTTTTATCCATGTGATTCTGGGAGATCCCAATTTTATTAATGTGATCCTGGAGATCTCAGTTTTACTCGTGTGATCCTGGGTAGGATTTGGTCCTCATCTACAAAATGTGAGCATCCTAGATGACCTTTGGCTAAAAACTAGAACTATTTTAGGAGGACATGGGGAATTTACTTGAACCTTTGCCTAGGGGAGAGAATTCAAAGCTTAGAGATGAATATTTAGTCCTATGCTATGAAAGTCATTTACGAAGGATTTTTTTCTTTTTGGTGATCTTGACTGGGGGATGAGTCCAAATGACCTGGGCTTTTAAACTGACCCAGGAGTTATCAGTGGGAGGGATGAGCTGACCAGGTTAGAACTAGTAGATTTGGGAGTTTATATTCAGAAATCTCTCTGCAGCATCTTCCCTCTTTATTTCTCATGGATGGTCCTGGAGAAAGTCATTGTTGAGAGAGACTACATTTTAGGTACGCTTGACTTAGTGAAGTAGCAGAAATGTCAAAACTCGCTGTTGGCAGGGCGGTGGGGAATAGGTAAGCCTGGGCTGGTGGCAGTGATTGTGACCAGGTGCTTTCTGGGAGGCGGACTGGCAGCGGCAAATGCCAGAAATATGTTGGCTTGGACCCAAGCTTCCACTACTGAGACTGTGTCTCAAGGAAGTAGTTAAAAAAAAATCTCCATATTACAGAGAGTTGTAAAACGGTGCTATTTTTAATGGCTAAAAACCAGAAATAACCTAAGGGCCCAGTGGCTGGAGAGCAGAGAGATCCCTATGAGGGTCTGAACATAAAAGGGAGCTGTACAAAAGGTGAAGCATGGGAGAGGAGAAGGAGTGAGGGGTGCTGGCTATATACCGTGGAGACTTTAAAAAACCCAACCTGTTTATAAGGCATGTTTTATAAGAGGCTTTTTGGTTTAGTCATTGTGAGGGTTAGTCATATGTATCTTCAATTTTTACTGTAAAGCTGATGAAATGTAGTCTTTTAAAAGGTGGTAACTCATTTAAAAACAAAAGTATAGCCTTGAAAACTAATCCTAAGCAAATGAATAATAATAATAATAATGATGATGATTAATAGCAGTATTTTACTTAAAATTTGAATTTGTTCTCATCAAATTCTCTCCCACACAAAGGAATCAATTGAGTCTGGGATTAAAGTAATCATTGAGAGAAAGGGAGTTAGAAAGTGAGATTCCCCATTTATGGTTGAGCTAGAGCACTTTGCAAGGGCCTTGCAGCCCTCAGATACCATTTTTACCCTGGGAGATCTCAGTTTTACTCATGTGATCCTAGGAGATCTCAGTTTTACTCATGTGACCCTGGGAGATCCCAGTTTTACTCATGTGATCCTGGGAAATCTCCGTTTTACTTGTGTGATCCTGGGTGATCTCAGGCAAGTAGATTAACTTCTCAGGGTCTCCATTTTCTCTTCCATAAAATATGAGGGCGGTGTATATATGGGGGACATACTAAATGATGACTTCAAAAGTCTCTTTCTGCTTCAAAATTTCTATGGATAAAATTCGACAATTTTTTTTCTACCAAATCTTAAATGAAATCTTGCAAGTAATAAAATAGTTGAACTCTGTCCTCTCACTGGTAGTTATTATTATTATTTCTTTTATTCAGTTACCTTTAGTTTTCATATCACTTTAAATTTCCAATATGTCCTTCCCCTTCCTCTACCCAGCAGCACTGAAAACATTAAAAAAGAGAGGAAAAGGCAGTTTAGTAAAATTAATCAAAGTGCTACTAAGTCTGATGGTGAAGGTACAGGTCATTTCCCATCCTTACAGACATGGCTAATAGAAGGTGATGTGTGTGAGTGAGTGAGTGAGTGTGGATTCAGATCCTTCCTCTGATCCTGAATGACTTTGGGCCAAGACACTTTTTTTCTGGCCTTCCGTTCCCTCCTCTCTATAGGGAGAGGATCAGGCTCCTCAATGACTTCTCAGGTCCCTTTCAACTCACAACCTAAGGTGCCGAAGACCAGGTCCCAAGGGGAAGGAGTGTGAGTGTTGAGTAATGTCCAATTCTCCATGATGCCATGAGCCATGCACACTAGGTCCTTCTAAACTCCACTGTCTCCCAAAGTCTATCCAAAGTCATGTTTGTTGCTTCCATGACATTCTATCCATCTCATCCTCTGCCTTCCCCTTCTCATTTTGCCTCCAATCTTTCCCAGTATCACGATCTTCTCCAATGAATCCCATATTCTCATGATGGAGCTACAGTATTTAAGCTTCAGCATCAGTATCAGATCTTCCATGAGGGGATTTCTGTCTAGCTGTCTTCCAGTCATCTTCTCTCCTTAATGGATCACAAGAACCAGCGCTCTCTTGTAAGTGGGACAGAGTTTGACATTGTGAATAACAAGGTTTTCAGTCTTGCCCCTTAAAAATGTATAGAAAGGGCCTGGAGTTGGGCCAGTGAGGTTTTATTATTTTTTCATTTTTAATTAATAATGTTTTGTTTTTATTTCATCTTCATTTCCTGATATGCTCCTGCTTTCCTCATCTAGAGGACCATCCCTTACTTTGCAAACTTTTTGGGCTCAGAACTCTTTTATACTCTTAAAAATTATTGAGGACCTCAAATACCTTTTGTTTGTATGGTTTATAGCTATTGATTTTTAACCTGTTAGAGAAACATTTATCACATTTTAAAATATTTATTCATTTAAACATAATAATAAACCTATTACATGTTAATAGAAATAATGTTTTAATAAAAAATAACTATATTTTCCCAAATAAAAAAAATTAGCAAAAAGAATGGGATTATTGTTTTGCAAATCTCTTTAATATCCGGTTTAACAGGAGATGGACAGTAAGGTGGGGCAATGGATAGAGAGTTGGGCTTAGAGTCAGGAAAGCCTGAGTTCAAATGTGACCTTATTTGTCTCAGTTTCCTCATTTGCAAAAATGAGCTTTAGAAAGAAATAGTTCACTATTCCAGTATCTTTACCAGGAAAACCATTGAGGTTTGAAGACTTAGACATGATTAAAATGTGTCATTAATAGGAGGTAGCTGGATTCTCACATATGCTTCTGACATTCAGTCTGTCTTAATATGTTATTTTGATTGAAATATGACAAAATCCCAGCCTCATACAGATATATAGCTAGAAAAGGGAAGACTGTTTGAATAGGTTAATAATGCCTTACTGTTATTATGAAAATACTTTTGACCTTTCTTGTAGACTCCATGAAATGGTCTTGGGGTTTGCAGATCACACTTTGAGTTGCAGAATTAAAAAAGGAAGGAGAAAAAAGGTAAGAAAGCAATCTGAACACATCGGCCTGGTTCAGTAGTGTATTTAGTATTCCATCCCAAAGGACCCCCCACATCTGCAAACAAAGGAATGTACCTTCCTACATTTATTTAGAAAGCATTTTATAGTTCAGGAGTGTTATGCCCCCAAAGAGAGATGCACTTTAGTCAATCCAAGAAATAGAGTCCTTATTGTCCTTCTGAAGAGGGAAAAGGAGGCTAGACTTGGTGGAGACTCAGTACTTTTCAATGTGGTCTCCATATTAAGAGTTTAAGAACTTTTGGAGATGTAGCTTTCCCTAAATTCTTCTTAAAGTGTGGGAATCTGGTCTCTGGCTAATCAGGGTCTCCTCTGGGAACCTGGGTAATGGTGAGGGCAGCCACTGCCCTGGCCGATGGGTTTTACTTTGGATGGAATCCCAGGGAAAGCCTGACCTTTAACAACCTGGAGTGAGTGTGAACAAGCATTGTTCTGGACCAGAGAGGGAATGGGGCAAGCTCTTGACCGGTTCAGACTTTATAATATTATCCCAGTGTTTTTTTCCTAGGTATTAAACTATGGAGAAATGCCCTTTCTACCAGAAAGGGCTTTTTAATGTTTGTTAAAATGATGAATAGTCTGCAGCTAGATAAGTCAGTGGATGGAATGCTGGGCCTGGAATCAGGAAGATCCTAATTTAAATCTGGGCCACAGATACTTACCAGCTGTGTGACTTTAAGCCAGTCATAATTCTGTTTGCCTCAGTTTCCTTATCTGTCAATGAGATGAAAAAAGAAATGGCAAATCACTCCAATATCCCCACATGGGGTCGCAAAGATTCAAAACTCACAGGCATGACTGGACAACAAGAATAAGGGAAAGGGAAAGGCAGGAAAAATGAAATATTTCACTTCAGGTCCCCCAGGTAAGATTTAAGTTGAAGAGGGATCTCTGCCCAAAAAAACCCTCTTCCTCCCAGACAGTAGTGGAAGACTGTGTGCGGTCCATGAGGTCATGAAGAGTCAGCCCTGACCATCTCTGTATAATGATCATTAATAGAAGATGACACCTGAGGTCATAAGTTCCAATCTGAGTTGTAAAGCTTCCCAGCTATGGGACAGTCTCCCTGGGCCACAGCTTCTAAACAATTCTAGCTTTAAATCCAGGATCTCAGGATCCTTCTCTCTCCCTTTCCTCTTCAGGAAAATATTTTATTCAAACAAAAAAGAAAAAGGAAAGAGGGCTGTTCTCTATTTCTCATACTTATTTTTAAAAAAGGGGGAGGGAAATCCTGAATAATTGATACAGAGGAAAAAAATAAGCCTTTTTTCCCCTAAATAAATAAATAAAATATATTTTTTTTTCTCTTAAATAAAACCTTAGAGAGAATCCCTTAGATTGAAAGCTCTCTGAGGGCAGAAGTATTATGTATTTCTGGTACATACTGGCATTCCTCAATGTTTCTTCACTGACTGAGGGTTGAATCCTCCATTTGTGATGTTTAAAAAAGGCTTTGAATTTTGCCAGAACTATTTGCCCTCAGGCTGTTCAGCTGAGAGGGTTCCCTGGGGAGTCATTGTTTGTGTTTGTGCTTATCCACCGGGATTGCACACAGGTATGTGCACCCATACACGCTCACATGTCCGTTGTGTGCACCTGCAACCATAAATGCAATGCAGGTGTACGTATGGGCCTGCCTACATGTGTGTACGTGTCTTTATATGGGACCTTAGCAGCTTTATCAGTAGATATAATGTCCATGCAGATCTCTTATCGGTTGAGAAAATTTCTGGGGTGAGAGATGGGTTCCATATGTGAAGGAAATCAATAAAATCAGTGAGATCTGGACTACATAAAACAGGCAAACCCCAAACAAAAACTAAATCACTTATTCTGGGCCAGCGTTGATGAGGGAGGAGCTGGAGCAACCAGGAAAGACCTGCCTTGGACTCTTGGACTGGGAAGGATACTAGTAATAGCTAACAGTCTTGAAGAAAGTTTGCAAAGCCCTTTCCAATTACCATCTCATTTGGTTTTCACATCAATCCTGAGAGATAAGCACTTTTATTAAGCTATGACTAGTTAAGCACTCCACCCAGTTGATATAATGGCAGAGTACCAGATTTGGAACAGAAATCTCAGCTGTGTCCCTTACTTGTCTGACTTTGGGTCAGCCTTTCTTTTTCTTGGACCTCAAATTCCTCATCTATAAAATGAAGGGATTAGAGAAATTGGCCTTTAGAAGTTCCATTGGGGCTGCCATCTTTGATCCTGTCCACCTTGTTCACCCATTGACTGTGACTCCTCAGCTAACTCCCCTCTGCTTTCTTTACCACTTCTCACCTCTCTAAGTCCCTGGGATTCAGGACCAGCTGATCTGAATGGGTGGAAGGAATTTCCGCACTAGGATAATCCCTATGGAAGTGAAATCATGGAGACCATGCCATCTCCAGTGTAGATGGAGTTTGGGTGAAATCTATAATGATTTGGGAGATGGCAACATTAAAAAAAAAAGAAATCTTAGTTAAGTCATAAGATGATTTCTTTAACAACCTTCTGGTTTGAAATCCACTATCCCAAATTCAAGCTCATTTTCTTATACATACATACATACATACATATATATATATATATATATATATATATATATATATATATATATATTTTAAATTTTTTTTTCTTCATTCTGTTAATTAAATAATGGGAGTTCCAAGTTTAAATCTTAGTTACTTGACCTTCTGCTCTTGACCTGTCTTCTCATGTAGAGAGGGAGGGACCACAAAGATCCCCTCCCGGTTTTAAAATTTTGTGTTCCCACACCTCGTTTCAGAGCTGCAATAGTCATGTCTGTGACAGCTGCATAGGCCCTTTTGAATTTTATTTTTTCCTTCTGATGATATAAACAGGAAATGTTAAATCATAACAGATCTGGTAAATTTCTGGAAGGCAAATGAGTGGTTTTCTTCTGTGAGAGAAGGCGGTGGGGGAAGTAGTGTATATTGAATAGTATATAGTATATTGAAATTCCAGGCCTGAGTTGACTTGACACCCCCAAACTCTCCCCAGAGCATCCTCCTGTGAGAGTTTGAGCTTTGGTGGTCTTCTCCTTCTCTGGACTGTGGTGTTGATGGGATCGTGTTCCTTTTCTCTCTCTCACCCAAGGACTTTCAGGATTTTGGGGGGCTTTTTTGGTTTCCTTTCCTCCCTTGTTCTTGGGATGCCTTGTAGCATTGCTGCCCGAGATCCCTGGGGCTGGAGACTAACATCATTTATTCAACTGGCATTTATTAAGAGGCTTTGTATTAGGTCCCAGGCACCATGTGAGAAGCTTGAGGATACAGCGAGAAAAAAATGAGAGGCAAGTCTTATCCCCAAACTGAGGTCCGTCCGCATGGTGCTGTGGAAAAAAAGCACTGGCCTGTAGTCAGGGGACTGGTTTTAAATCTCACCTCTGATGTTTACTGCTGATATAACCCTGGGCACATTACTACATTCCCTGGCCCAGTTTCCACAGCTAAAAAGCTCAGTTCTGTGATCCTCTGCCCTTTTTTGGAGCAGCTGGTGGATTGTAGACACTACTTTTAAGAGTGCTTTTTTTTGGTTGTTGTTGAGGCAATTGGGGTTAAGTGACTTGCCCAGCTTGTAAGTGTCTGAGATTGGATTCGAAGTCAAATCAGTTTAAGATTGCTTTAAAATTTTTATTTTATTTTATTTTTGCAAATGTGACGTTTGTGCAGGGCTCGGTGGGCAGATTGGTGCCATCTTGTCTGCAAAGATATGTTTTTCCCAGCTGTATTTCTCTGTCCTCCATTGGATTGTGGTGTTTTATGTTCTGGGAGACCCTCACAGCCATTGCTGCTGCCTGCTATCTCCAGTCAGCTTTGGCCACCTACAGGGAATTGGCCAACTCAGATTGACCTCACCCATTTGGAGCTGTATGGATTCCACCCCTCATGCCCACCTGTACCAGAGCTTCATTCCATGGGGACAGCCCCCCCTTTTTTTTTCCTAAAAATCTTCTTAAATTTTTTTTCATTCCCACTCCAAATTGTTAGGTTCCCCCCCCCCCCTTTTTAACTCCTTAGCTTCTGAAGGGACTGGGTCCTTTGTGGAGGCTGTTGGGAGGCTGGAGAGGAGAGGCGGAGTCTAGTCTCTGGACATGTGTGAATGCACAAGAGACCATTGTATGGGTGACAGCTTTCCTTGTCCCTTTGCTTTTGCAAAGGAAGAGGCTCATTTATAATCTTATGGTGCACATTCTGGGTGTCAGCACATTCTTGGAGCTTGCCTAGCCAGGGATAATCACTGGGCGGTTTGCAGATCTGGAGGGTTATGTCTGCCTTTGTGATGCTGGGAAGATGGCAGTGGGGGTGGGCTGGGAGGGAGGAGATGGGGGATGGGTCTTAGGGCTGGATAGCCTCTCACACCCAACCTCCCCCAACCAGAAGGCCGGCCCCCAAACTAGTAGGTTTGGCTACCAGAGTAGAGCTCAGATGTTTGCTAGCTGTGTGATCCTGAGTAAATCATCTGAATCCTTTAATTGTTTCAATGTCTTCATCTATAAAATGGGGATAATAATAGCACCTGCCTCCAAACCTCCCAGAATTATTATGGGGAACAAGTCTATAAAATGCTTTGCAAACTTTAGAGCACTTTTTATGTTAGCTATTTAAACATATAAGTATAGCTCATATAAATATGCTGCATATATGTTTTGTCATCATCATCCTCATCATTATTAGTGTATGTGACAGACTCAGTACAGCAAAGTAAATCGAGTCAGGAACTTTGGGATCATTTGCCTTAGCTTTTCTGTGCTGCACAAGTAAGCATGGTGCAGTGGAAGGAGAACTTTTCATTGGAGTGGTTTGTCATTCCTTCTCAAGTTCATTTGACAGACAGGGAAACTGAGGCAAACTGGATGAAGTGATTTGGTCAGGGTCACACAGCTAGCAAGTGGTTGAAGCTGGATTTGAATTCAGGTCTTCCTGACCCCAGGCCTGCGTCACCTAGCTTACTTAGTTTACTCATCTGTAAAATGAAAAGATTGGATTAGAAAGCTTAAGGTCCCTTCTATTCCACACATCTGGACTACCCCTATCCCCTGTGGGGGAGAGAATGAGGTCCCCTTTTCTCTTACTGCCTCTCCACTCTGCAGTAAGAGGACAGATTTTTCCCTTTCTGTACTTGTAGCTGAGAGAGGATAAAACGTCCAGGACCTAAGTCCTGATAAAGACCAGAGGTGCCAGATTGTTTCACTTCTCTTTAAGGAAAGGTCTTGGTTGGTGAGAGTCAAAAGGGTGGGATCTTTACAAGAATTTGTGTGAATTTCCTGCCAAATACATCAATTGTGAAACTTTTCACTTTTGTTCAAGCCCTGAAAGACATAAAAAGGGGAGGCAGAGTTAAGATTTATTCTAGATTTCATGGCTCCCATGTGAGAGAAGAGAGGAGAGAGAAGGGAGGAGACAATGACAGAGAGATGAAGGGGAAGAGGGAGGGAAAAGAAGAGAGAAAAAGATGGAGAAAGGAGAGGCAGGAAGGGAGTGGGGGAGTTACAAAGAGAGGGGAGAAATAAGAGAGAGGAGAGACATTTTATTTTAGGCAATTAGTCAAACTACAACCATTTAAGTGCCTTTTAGGTGCTAGGGACATGAAGTGGAGAGCCTAAAACAATCCAGGCTTTATTTAGGGGAAAAAACATATGTCTGTATTATTTTAGGTATAAAAGTAGGTAGGGAATGGTGGACAGTAGCCATCCTGAGTGTCACAGTTTCAGCTGTTCCTTGGGCAGGATGCTATTTCAAGGCTTGTTCTGAATTGGGGGGTCAGTATTCATAAGGGGGGCTATTATTCTTTTATCACCCTTGGCAGACTTAGTTGCAAAATCTAGGGCTTGGTTGGGTCTTAGGGCACGGTACAGCCAAGCTGCCAGTCCTGGGTGGGCAGGATGAGATCTCTTTCTTGGAAGATCTCTGGATAGGGGCTTACATAGCGGCCTTTTTCAGCAGGAGAACTCTCCACCTTGGCGGTTACCAGGGTTACCTTGGGAAAGGGGGTCACAGAATGAGGAATGCTTTGTTTTTTGGGGGGCATTAGTTCAGCTCTGCCCTTTCCAGAGATCTGAGTAAATCAATCATTCAGGCCTCGCTTGGCTTACTGACTGGCTCCTTGGGAGTAGATTGCTCAAAGTTCATTCCCGTGTGGTACTGAGTGGCGTTCCTGGGATGAACAGGTTGGAAAAGATTCCAGGGCACCCCAGATCAAGATCTGGAAAGGGATAGCCATCGGGTCCTAGCCCCCAATTTAATAGAAATAAATTTAATAAGCCCCCAAGCCACAGGCCAGGGAATTGACATGATTTGCCCATGACCACATAGGTAGAAAGTGTTCTTTTAAAAAAAAATAAAGTTTCCTTTAATTCTGAACCATAGTAGGAAAGTCTTAATGGCAAATTTTGAGTCCCCTGACTCTAGATTTAGTGCTATTCCTAGGTGGTGTTTTGGATTTCATTTGTCCAAGAGGAGGACAGACAGAAAGGCCCATCTGCTAGGCTCTTATGGCTTTCCCTTCCTGTGACTCAACTAAGGACATTCACTAGTATCCAGTCTAATGACTTGGTTAATTCCAAACAAGATTGCTCGCTGGAGAGGGCCTGAAAGAAAATCTGGTCATCTCTCATAGTCAATCAGTAGCTATCTATGAACACATTAAGTATCAGACCCCGTGCTACATCTGGGGATATAAAAGGAGGCAAAAACCCATCCCTGTCCTCCAAAGGTCCAATTTAATGATTATCATCAGGCTTGTCCCTCCTGTCCCTCTTAGTTGTGGGAATCAGCCTTAGTCAGACTGATGACTTAGATTTTCTTTTTAAATATGAAAAAAAAGGCAGGTACCTTTTTCACTGAAGCTTATTAGTTTACCCTTTAGTGGATTCTAGGGCGAATGCTTTTGGGGCCATCTGTCTCTTGAATGAAGGGTTCATTGCTTTCCATCTTGGCCTAGCCAACTACCTTTGGCTTAGTTTTCTCCTATGAGGTGACAACGCCTGGAGTCCCTTCCCCCTCCATATTCTCAGATTCCTTCTGGGCCACCTCTGATTGCCTGAATGTGCAGACATTGTGCAGACTTTGCCCCAGCTGCCTGCTTCTTTCCATCCTGGTGGGACAGTTCTCAGGGGACTGCTCTTTATCTAGGGTGTGTTCCAGCAGGTGTTATGGAAACCCCCAAACCTTGATTCAAAGGGAGATGTGTGTATGTGGGGAGGGGATATTCTGGGAGGGGTAGAGGCAATCTGGCCCCTATAGCCCCCTAGTTGGCTGTTTGTGAGTGGGCAGGAGAAGGGGCCCAGCTTCTCAACAAAATAAACAGCACTCGGGCCCAGGAACCAAGGGTGAGGGAGAAGCTGGCCTCCCTCTCTGAGTGGGGCACACGTGTGTCTGGGATCAGTAGGACCCCCTTTATCACAGACAGCAGATGAGGGAGGCTTGTCTTCAGATCCTTTTCCAGATCCAGTATCCCTTCTGTCCCCAGCCACCCAGGTGGCACCTGGGGGGGATTGGGGTATAAAGTCTGTCTTTGGTGGTTGCTCTGATCTGGGAAAGACATGCATTTGGTTAACCAGTGATTTCATTGTTTGTTGTAGGGACCTGCAGGTGAGAAAATCACCTCTGCCAACAGGCTCTTTCTCAGTATATAATTTTAGAGAACTGTCTAAGGCAGGAGATACAGTGACTTGGTTGGGGTCATACAACCTGTTTGTGTCAGAGGTGAGATATTAAACCTGATCTTCTTGACTTGACCCATTAAATTGCCCTGTCTCATATGTGTGTGTGTGTGTGCGTGTGTGTGTGTGTGTGTGTGTGTGTGTGTATATACATGGGCATGTTTGGGTATATGTATAACATATAAACAAGCAGACACTATCAGCCATTGCCAGATGTCCAGGTCTTTCAACTTGAGGAGCAGGTGGGAGTAAGTTTCTTAGGCAAGAAGAAGGCAGGGTTTATTTGTTATGGCAGCTGCTCTGGGCTTTGTGAAAAGAGGGGCAAAGTAGGTCAGTGACTTTGGCTTGTTTAGTTAGAGAGATTCTCTCTAAAAATCTTAACTTCTCAACAAAATATTACCTGAAAGCACTGGAAGCTGCTGGGTAAGTGACATGGAAAGTGAGTTTTAAACTTCCTAAGCATCAGTGTTGTAAGAAACAACTTAAAAAAAAAAAACCCAACAAACCAAATTCTTTATAGTTTTACTTAGCCTAAACTATTCTGTAATATACTGTTCTAAAATGTAATGTTCTCTGGAAGCAGGTTTCTTGGGGGGCTTCTGTGGGCAGCCTTCGTTTCAGTTCAGTTATCACCCCAAATCCTTTATTGTCTCCTTCACTTGGGACTCGGCTAGTTTTCTGGAGGCCTTCTGGATCTTGGTTTCAGTGTTCTCCACAGGAGAGCCTGCCCCCACTTCTCGGTCTTCCTTAGTTCTCCTGGTTCCAAGAGCTTCTAGTGCGCTTGTCCTTTCTGGCTCTGAAAGCTCCTCCTTATATGTTTCACACTGAGCATACACCAATCATTATATCACTAGGAAACCATTATTTGTTGTAGGATTAAATCAATGCTAAATTAGATTTAACCATTGTCTCCTCAATTCCACTCAGTACCTTGTTTCAAGTTTTGGCCCATAACATCTCCTTGTAGGGTCAGATCAATCATACTGAACCGTGCTAAATTAGATACTTATTGTCTCCATCCATTCCAGACTTAGTACCTTTTAAGAATCCTAACACTGTTCTACTCTTGGATGTGAACTGATGGAAGAAAAGGCCACTTGAGCTTTGAGAAGATGAATGTTACCTTGACCCTTGTCCCAGGGGAGGGCGTGAGCTAATGAAGGTTTCTGTTTCTCATCTCCTCAGTTTTATTTGATTTTATTTTTGTGGTAGTGGTTTGTTGAAATAGGGACTGTCCCCCTGTGAATGAGGGGAGGCAGGTGGTGTTGTTTAGAGATTGAGAGCTTGAAGAAACTTGAGAATTTGTCTATTTAAACCTCATGTTTTTGAAATAAATTCTAGAGAAGTGGAAGAATTTAGGATTATAGATTTTGTGCAGTTCAAACCCCTCAGTTTACAGATGGGGAAACTAAGGCCCCAGAAGTTGAAGTGACTTTGCTTGTGGTCACACAGTTGGTAAACCTAAGAGTTGGAATTTGAACCCAGGTCTTATGATTTTACTCTCCTTTTTTTTTTTTTAAACTTTTTTATTTTTTCTCACCTGTAGGTACTTTTAAATTTTTTTTTAATTTTTACTCTCCTAGGTAACCTAGGTAAGACTTAGACATCTGGCTGCTTTTCTTGGCAAATTAGTTTTAATGCAACCTAAAGTCCTGATGATATAGAACTGCTTGAAAACTCTTGTGTGTGTGACTGGGACAAAATGGCCAGAGTTGCAGTTTTCTATTGGTTACTTCCCCTTTCTTGGATTCCCTCTTTGGGTTACTTGGGGTTAGTGATATTTTATTGGCTGGCTGACTCTGACAAGTCTCTGTTTTCACTTGCCTTCTGGGAGTAGGGAAAACAACTTTTTTTGGGGAGAAGCAACTCTCCTAAATGGGAATCATGACTCTTGATTGCAGATAGAAACTGGCCTGAGGTGGGATACCTGTCCTATACTCTTCAAATGAGATGACCTTCCAGGTCCTTTGAGTGTCATCCTTTGTTCCAAACAGGTGCTAATATTCTTGACTACACCTAGTCCATTGTGATAACAAGAGCACAGGGCTGGAGATCAAACCTTTGTTTGACACTTTAACTTGGGCCAGTCATTTCCTTTCTAGGAGGCTCAATGTATCCTTCTGCAAAAATGAAGGAGCTGACTTGGGTCATCTCTCATGTCCTTTATGCCAGAGGTGTCCAACACAGACCCCGAATGATCTGAGTATGACTAGAATTAAATTAAAATATGATTAGGAAATAATTATGAAAATTAATTTAAAAAACCCACAGTAGTGTGATTTTTCTGAGTCAAAATGTGGGGCAGAGGATGGAGATGAGGGATTCTCATCTAGGGATTAGTTGAGTGTGATCGCTGAGATTGTTAAGATGCAAATAAGATGCTGAGCCCGTTCATTGGTAGAGAGAATTTTCTCTGGCAAGTTCCCTAGACCAGTGAAATCACAGGCGCAGTCCCTATTCCTGTCCCTGTATTAAACAACTCTTGGCAAATTTAGATTCTTGCTGTCAGCTGTTTTGCTTCTGTCAGAATGTGGAGGACAGATTAATAGTGGGGTTTGATGGATGGAGGTCTCCATTTGCTGAGCTTGCAAATACCAACTTGTTGGTGGTGGGTAAGTGGCCCCAAAGCATGCTGGGAAGCAGCAGGAGACCACTATGGTAATTTAAAAAGTTATCATTTTGCCGGGAGGGGGAAATTTCAGCAAATCTCTCAAAGCCTCTTTTGGTGGTCTCTGGAAGAAAGATCCAATAAAAGCCATTTTAATGGATGTAGCCAAGAGCCAAAATTGTTTTTCTTCCTCTCTCTTTTTACCTAACACTCAATCTCTTGAGTACTCAGACAATTGTTCTGAAAGAGTAGAAGCCAAAACTTCTTCATTATTTTTCTTAATTAACAAGCATTTATTTTTCTCTCCCTCCCATTCCTAATCACCTTCTCCCCCTTAAAAAAAATAAAAGAAAAAGAAAAGCCTTGAGACAAATATGTACAGTCTAGTACATTGACCCCAAATGATCCCCACATTAACCAAGAACAAAAATGCATAAATCTACCATTTTTGAGCCTCTGAAATTGGACAAAATAAAAGGAGGTATCTACAATCTGGTGAATTGGGCTCTCCCTCTCCTGCCTCCAATTTTAATCTTGGGTAAATCAGTCCCATTGTTCGGACCATTTGAATTCTCTTTGACATTTTCCTATCCTCTCTCACCTACTGCCCCCCACCCCCCCAAAAAAAATAAAAAAAATTGTACCTATTAAATTTATTTACTTGAATTAGAAACGTCTCATTCAATTCCCCATCCTTTTCTTCCTGGCCTCTGGAGCAGAGCATTCTGCCTTCTTTGCCCCCATCCACCCTGCCCCCACCTCCTGCTTGCTTGTCTGTCACACTAGGAAGTTGCCTAACTCGGTGTCAATGACACATGGGCGCTAGCCTCTGGTTTATTAAGTTTGCTAAGTTTACTCACTTTTGCAACTCGAGAGTTTGTCAGGAAACAAACCACGCTTTTATAGCACAAGCTGGTCCTGCCACCAGAATGGGCTTTGGTCGGGTTAGAAAAACACATTAAGGGCTTAAGTGCCCCACAAACAGTCAGACTTGGCTGGGTTCTAGACTTCCTGAACCTGTACTCTATCCTTAAATAGAACCAGAGCCTGCATGAGAATGTGGGGAAGGGGCAGTGGAGGAAGGGGAGCAAAGAAATGCACCCCAGATTTAACTTTATTTAGGCTGGATGGTCTTAAGGTCTCCACTCACTCACTCACAGTTAGCAACTCTGGAAGTATCCTTGGATTTATTTGATTTATCCATCAGCAGTTAACCCTTTGCACATTAAAGACATGTGTAAATAAGTCATTCCCCCCCCCCTCCTCTATCTCCTAATCCCCCTACATTTGTTCCTGGAATTTGAGAGGAAAGTAAGATATTGAGAGGGGGGGTTATGTGTGTGCAATGGCTGACATGGAGATCAATTAACAATTAGAATTAATTAAAAATAATCAACAAATAGCTCAGCTACTTTATTAAGTATTTACTAGATGTCAGATGTTATTCTAAGCTCTGGGGAGGCAAGAAAAGCTAGCAAGTGCCTGCCCCCTTGGAGTTTATGTATGTGTGTATACATCAATCTCTGACATGGAGGAGATCAGTTAACAATAACAATTAATTAAAAATAACCAACAAATAGGGAAATGGCCAGCTATGTTTATTAATTATTTACTAGATGTCAGATGTTATTCTAACAACTGGGGAGGCAAGAAAAGCTAGTGCCTATCCCCCTGGAGTTTGCATTTTAATGAAATAAATAGTAACACACTTTGGGCATTTATTAGGTGCTTACCATGCAATTATATATGGCACTAAGTCTCAGGGGTACTGAGAAAGGCAGCTAAGAGGTTCCTGCCCTCAAGGACCTCACAGTCTGTCCGGGAGAATGACATGCAAATAGCTGTTTGCATGCAAGATGTGTTTAGTGTGTGTGGGGAGACAGAGATACATACAGACTGAGATAAAGACAGAAACAGACAGGCAGGGACACAGATACAGAGACTGACAGAGAGAATAAGGGACAAGTGGGTGGATTTTCAGGGAGCATGATGTAAGGGGGAAAACGCTCCAATAATGAAAATCATCCCGAGGTGGGCCGGGCTGCCTAAGCGATGGTGGTGAACTCACTCTCGCTGAAATTGCTTGGAACAGTAATGAGATTGCATTTTTCGGTCCATTGTTTCAGGGATGCTTTTTTGGGTATGGGTTAGTGTAGGTGACCACCAAGGTCTCTTCCGGCTTTATAGTCTGTGATTTTGTAAATATTAAAAAGGAAATGGAGAAAGTGAATATTATTCATGTATCTCCAAAGATTCTCAAAAAGTCTGAATCGATTCTGCCCGACAAATTACTTTCTGATCTCTAATTTGGATTTGCCAACAGGCAGGAGATGGCCTAAGCAAATGATCAGGTTACCTTACTTTGTCAGGTAAATTTTTACTCATATATTTAATTCTGCAAATATTTGCTGTGAACCAGACAGTAGGTGCAAAGACAAATGAAATGGCCTGCCCTCAATGAACTTACATTTTCTGGAGGTGGATTGTGTGTGTGAGGAGGCACAGGTTTTGGAAGGAATGGAAGGTCATTTGGGAAAGGAGTGAGGACCATCCAGGAGAATTCCTGTAACGCTCTCCTGGAATGGGGTGTGACTATTTTGCTGATGCAGACCGTGGCCCACAGCCCTGTCTATCCTGGGTGAGCCTCAGCCAAACTCTTTCACAAGTCCCACACCAGATTGCTCTGGACTTCTCTCTTGGCCTCTTGAAGTGGCCTAGGGACTTCTGGGACTGAGAGCCCCTCCACCATCCCTTGCTTTCCCTGCCTGACTGGCCCATCTTTTTTTCATTCATGGAGGGCACCTTTATGCTGATTCTCCTACACATTTATAGTGTGCTCACTCCCATGTGCTTGTCCATTGTCCTTTGGGTGATTATTGACTTCAGTTTTTGGAGACTGTTTCATGATTCAAAGCCAACATTGTTGGGACATCTGTCGCTGTGTTTACATTACTATGAGTGTGGGTGTATATTTGGATGCATGTGAGTATACAGTACACATTTGTGAGTAAATACACAAACACAATGCTATATGTTATGTGAAGGTAAAGTATATGTATACATACACACAGCTATGTGTATAATGCATGTATATTTTTACGTATACCTATGCATGCTTAAAACACACATGCACATGTATACACATAACACATGCACACACATAATTGTGTATATCTACACACATATACACACGATATACATGTATTTGTAGGAGTTTCACATAACACAATATGTGTAAGCATATGTATTCATTATAATGTGTATGTTGTGTATATATAATGTGTATTTAATACTTATTTTGTGTGCATAATATATACATTATATGTATAAATGTGTACCCATACATGCATGTTATAGATGTGCACATATAAATGCATTTTATAATTGTGTATGTATAATACACAATAATGTACACAGTACATGAAATATATGTCTACATTTGATAACATTCATGTTGTATGTATAATGTGTATTTTATGTATGCAAATAATACACATGCCCATGCATACCTATGTGATATATGTATATGTATATGTAATTTGTCTGTATAATATGTGCATATTTTAGATATAATATTTTATAACATGTATATATAATAAAATAACATATACATAATAATATCCTCTATTTGTCTTGGATATTTTCCCCCATTTCTTTTCTCATATTTCTTGGTGCTATTGGTAACTTTATTTCCATTAGGCCCCCCCACCTCCCTTCATCCTTTTCCCTTTCTTCCTTTGAGTGAGCTATTTCTGAATTATCCACACACCAGGAAACAAGATAATCAAGCTTGTCAGAATTCTCCCTAGACCCAGAATAAACAAGCCCCAAGGAGCTTCCCTCTGAGCCAAGTTCTTGGGGGCCTAGGGGTGAGGACTGTGGACTTTGTGATGCGGGACATCAGCTGTGGTTGCTTGGAGGCTTCTTTTGTGTGGCCTTTTGGGTTTGGGACCTTTCTCACAGATCATTGAAGTATGTAGATAGTTATAGTGAGTTTTAAACATTTAAAGCTCAGCTCATGTATATATACACATGTGTATGTATATATATATATGTATATATATTCATGTGAATGTATAACAAATTATTATGTATAATAAGTGTATATATACATACATATAATCTGCAAAATGAGTCCCCTCAGAACTGATTAACCAGCACGAAGCTCCCTGTCACCCTAAACTGGAAGCTCAGTGAGGGAAGAGATGGGATTTCATTCCTTCCTCCTTTCTTTCTTTTTTTTTTTTTTTTTTTTTTTTTGTCCTCCATAGCAAACAGCTTAATGCCTTGTATACTGCAGGTGGTTAATAAATTAGGGGAAAGCTTAACAAAATGAAAAGTGTTAGCAAGGTTTTGCAAGGGTGAATGTTGAAAACTAATTTTTCATGTATTTTGAAAAATAAAGGTATTAATTAGTATTAAAAACAAAAACAATAAAACAAAAAGAGTATTCCACTTGGGGTCAAGATTTGATGGTTCAGATTCTACCTCAGAAGCATAGTCTGTGTAACTCTGGGTAAGTCATTGATCTAGGAAGCCTCAAGCATCAATCTTCATTTTCTGAGCTGAGTGACAGTTGCTGATCTGTTTTGGTACAGAGAATTTCTTCACAGGAAGTTTTCTACACTGTGGACTCATAGTTCTGAAGAGAAAAAAAATTAAAAAGGGAACTTAAGGTCACTTGGTCTAAACTCTTACTTTTACAGATGAGAAAACTGAGGCTCAGGGAGGATCTTGCCCAGTGGTGGAACAAGGATTTAACCCCTTAATCTTTGCCTCTAAATTTAGTGCTCCTTTTTAGGGCTCAGTTTTCCCATCTGCAAAATGAGACAGTGCATGCACTCCCTGCCTTTTAGGGCTGTTGTAAGGAAATAGATTTATAAAACTTTTGAGCCCCATAGAAAAATAACTTACAAATTATTATTATGTCTTTGTTTGTTGAATGAAATAGTGAAGCCTTTTGCACAATGCTCAGGGAACCAACCATCTTGAAGAGAAAACCAAAGGCTTGAGGGATTTTTCTGCAGTGGAATTGCCTTTGTCTTTGGGAAGATGAGCTCAGTCCCATGTAGAATCCTTCCTTTGGTACCTGAGGGGAGCTTCGAGAGATAATCTTCTCCTGCATTTGCTTCCCCTGACCTGAATCTCCATCTGTGTATTATGGTGGTGCTGGTAAAATAAAGAGGCTCCTTCAGAGGGGTTTCCTGAAAGGATATAGGATATGAGTATAAGGGGAAGGTATCTTTTGGGGATGTCAAGGAAACTGGTTGTGAATTCTGCCAATTGGGAATAGATTTTGTTTATTTATTTGAAAACCTCTTTAAAAACACCTTCATTACTCAATCAAAAACCTTGATTAAGCACCTACTATGTGGTAGGCACTACTAGGTACTGTATGAAGCACTTGTCCTCTAAGAGCTTCCTTTCTTCTCCATTAACAAGAATGTTTCTTATATCTTGAAGGTTAGAGCTTGCTATTCCCACCGCTACTAGTGCCAGTTGGTAACTAACTACCATAGGTGGGCAGTCAGTTTAAGAACTCTGGGAACAGCAGTACCTGCTCCAGCCCAGGCCTACCCCTTCATCCAGGGAGAATTCTGCTATGGAGGGAGATGCAGCTTTGGTAGCAGCCTTGGCCCAAGTTCCTGGAGACCCATAAAAACAAGTTCTTACCACTCCAGAGCCCTCAGCACTGTCAGAGAATGCAAAGCCAGAAACAGAAATGTTTTTTCCAGTGGAAATAACAGTGAAAAAGGCACTACTACTTGCTTTGTGGTTATACTTTAAGGAAATGAGACTTTTCCATCTGACTTGTAGCTGAAGATCACTGTGGGCATCGTCTCCTTCTCCTTGAGAGTAGAAACGGGTTTGTCTTTTCTGTTTGTATCCTCAGGCCTAAGTAGAGTGTTTTGTACAGGATAGTGCTTAATACATTTTTTTTGACCATTTTTTAGAGCACATTTTTATTCATTCTAATGGAGTGTGAATTTCAACAATATCAGCACTTGTATTGTTGAAGAATTTTAGAAAGGAAAGGAGAAAGCAAACATTTATATAATACCTACTATGTGCCAGGACTGTGCTAATTTATCTTGTTTGATCCTCACAGTAATTCTGTGAGATATAGATACTCATTTTACAGGTGAGGAAATCGAGGCAGACAGGTGAAGTGAATTGTCTGGGGTCACACAGCTATTGAGTGTTTGAGGTGACATCTGACCTCAGATCTCCCTAACTCCAAGCCCAGGGCTCTATCTACTAAGTCCAATGATTCCAATGGAGGATTTATAGAAGGAAAGAAGAAGACAAGCATTTATATAGTACCTACTATGTGCCAGGACTTTGCTAAGTATTTTACAAATATTATCGCATTTGGTCCTCAGAATACCTCTCTGAGGTGTAGATGCTATTATTATCCCCCCCTATTTTACAGTTGAGGAAACTAGGACAGACAGATTGAAGTAAATTGTCTGGGCTCATACAGCTATTAAGTATCTGAGGCTGGATTTGAATTCAGGTTTTCCTGACTCCATGCTCCAGGCTCTATTTAGTGACTTGACAAGTCTCCTAAATTTCAGAGGTGGGATGCAAGCTACTTTCATTGTATTTCATACCTTCCTCCTTCTGGGGTGACTTTGGACTCAGATTCTGTGAATCTTGCCTCTTCTCTTTCCAACAAATTATATATGTATAACAAGTGTATATATACATACACGTAATCTGCAAAATGAGTCCCCTCAGTCCTGATTAACCAGCACGAAGCTCCCTGTCTCCCTAAACTGGAAGCTCAGTGAGGGAAGAAATGGGATTTCATTCCTTCCTCCTTTCTTCTCTTTATTTTATTTTAACTCTAGATTCTATTTAGTCTCTATTTTATGGGAACAAATCTCTCCCCATAACTAGAAGGCATTGAGACTTGAATTTAAGATGAGCTGGATTTAAATCCTGCTTCTGTCCTTTAATTTCCAGAAGTAAGTCCTAGTGATTATATTTCTGTAATGGTCACCAAGGTCTTTCCTTTAACAGAAATCTTGTGACATAGTTAAACCAAGAATATTCATCTTTATTCCACTGAGACTCAGGGAGAGTGAATAGTTCCTCCTTTATCCTGTAGCTTGTGGAGTGTGTGAGATGACTTAGTGTGGGATGGGGTAGATGGGGGAGGATTTAGATCCTGTTCAGTGGCGTCTCCTCCAGTCCCCCAAGCCATGGCAGCTGAATGCCTGGTTCTGCTGGCCGAGGTGTGCCGTTCTTGCCCTCCTGCATCCCTCTCTGGCTGGACAGGCTTGCTGAAACCAGGCTTCCTCTGTCCTCCCTGACATTTGACTTTAGATGAGCTCAGCGGGGAGCTTTATCTGCCAATGCGAAGGCCTTGGTGTGGAATGATAATCAGGCCCTTGTGTGTGTGTGTCCCTTTTGTCTACATGAGTTTTTCCATTATAAAACACACACAGAGGGAGTGACAATGGGGCTTTCTTTTACCTATCTTCTCCCCCCTCCCTTGTGTGTGTGTGTGTGTTAAAGGGACATTTCAGTAGGCTACTGGCCAGGGGTCCAGGCTTAGACATTATTTACAAGTGTCTTCTTAGGATTTCTCTCTCCATGTTATGTTGATCACTGAAATGCCCAAGCTCTAGACAAGCCCTTTCTTAGTGGGCTGGGGCAGTTTTAGACCAAATGTAGTCATTTAGAAGCATTCCGGAATACAGTGGGTGAAGGAATCAAGGTGTAGGGTTATTCCTGGATCAATGGAAAGAATGTTGAACTTGGTTAAAGATCTGGATTTGAATCACCATTCTGTCACTACTTGTTTATTCTTGGGTAAGTAAATCAGTTTGGGCACACCTCAATTTCCTTATCTGTAAATTTAAAAGGTTGGACTATATAATCTGGCTTTAAGTCATTACTGATCCTATGATCTTTGGGTTCAGTTTTCCTCTCTGTTCTCAAAGTGCGGTCCACAGACCCCTGGAGATTCCTGAGACCCTTTTTGGGGAGAACCCCTTGAGGTGAAACCAATTTTTATAATAATATCAAGATGATATTTGACTATTAAATTACTCCTTCCTTCCTCAGCTACATATCTGTGACACTGAAGGTTCTTCTTATACTTCAACCAAAACTACATCGCCGCACAGATTGAATGCAGAAACAGAAAGATTTTCCAAGCTTCTATTAAACCAGATGTTAGAGATTTACAAAAACTTTCCCCCAAAACAGTCATTTTTCTCCCTCATTTTTTTGAAATGAGTTTAGTTTTCATAAAATATTATGTTAATTAAATTAATATTTTAAAAATGACTCTTTTAATTTTTAAATATAGTAAATAGATATAACCCATGTAAACAAAACCTTTTGATGGGGAAGGGGCTTCAATTTTTAAGAGCATAAAAAAATCCTGAGACCAAAGTGTTTGGGAGCCACTACTCTAAAGAAGTGGATTCCATGACTGCTGAAGCTGATTCCATGAGCCCTCAGCTTGAAATCTATGGTCCTGTGAAATGGTGAATTCATCCAATCTTCAGTTTTCTCATCTGTAAAATGGGAACTTCTCAATGGCCTCTAAGTGTCCTTCCAGCCCGGATTCATAAATCTTATTGCCCAGTGAAATGGAACCGTGCTGGGGATTTGGGGAACACGAATGAGAACTTCCTAAGATGTTTTAGGGTGTTGAGATCTGTGAGTGCATCAAGTAAAGAGTTTCCTCTACGGAACCTCTGCTTTCTTAATTACAACTCTTGAATCTTTTTTTTCCCTCTTTTTGTCTCCCTAACACTCCCTTCCCCAGTTTCCAACTGACATAGAAGTTATTGTATGTGTATGTCACTCGGGCCTCTGTCTGGTTTAAACTGTGTGTTGTCAATTTCTTGGAAATAGATTAATTAGACTTTGACTTTCCTTTCTCTCATACCTGGGAAATTCCTCTCTAAAGATGGAAACATCAATTCCTTCCGTTGCTACAGTGTTGTAAGAGTTACAAGGTATCGTCCCCAGCCAGTGAGGGGAAGTCATTAGAAGCTATCATCCTCATCTTTGGGGGCCTGTTCCAACCTGGGTTTTCATCGGGGAGGAGAGACTTCCTCCACCAGAGCTTCAGGTTCCAGCGAGATTTAAACTCATTTCAAATCTAGGTTCTGTTTGTGACTCCCATGCGGCCTTAGTATTTCAGTGGGGAGGGTGCATGTGGCTTGTAGTTGGAGGGCTGGTATTACACAGGGCTGGAGCACTCAGCACTAGTCTTTTTCTGTTTTCCCTAGAGAGAACCTTGGTCAAGTAGAGTCAGAACTAGGGATTAGAGAGAAGCCTCCTCTATCAGACTTGTTCTCTGTGAATTCAGATCCTTTAAGACATGGGGAAAGATTTTGGTTGTCATTATTGAGTTGAGGGGTGTAGAACAGCTTAGCTTCCTTTTGTACTAACTGCTTAACCTAATAACCCAGGAAGGTAAATAATATATTACAGATGAGGAATATGAATATATAATATGCGATAATTTCTAAGCATTTTATCCCCTCCCAGGAAGTCTTCCCCCTAAAAGAGACAAATTATTGTCATTGAATAGATAGACTTGTGTTAAATCATATGAAGCAGGACATAAGGGGAATCCTATAGTCCTAAAGGGGCTTCTGAGGCTGTGAATCCAACTTGAACCCCCCCCCCCACGCTACAATATTCCCTCCAACCAAAAAAGGAGTCTCTGACCTCTTTAGGCAGCCCCTTTCACGTTGGGACAACTGGCTACTAGGAAGCTTCTCTTATAGTGAAGCCCTCTGCAACATTCCCACCCTCCACCCCTATTTTGTGGTTCAGTCATTTTTCAGGCATGTCCAATTCTTTAAGACCTCATTTGGAATTTTCTTGCAAAGATACTGGAGTGCTTTGCCATTTCCTTCTCCAGCTCATTTTACAGATGAGGAAACTAGGCAAATGGGTGAAGTGACTTGCCCATTGTCACACAGTAAGGAAGTGTCTGAGGCCAGATTTGAACTTAAGCCTTGTGGCTTCAAATCTAGTGCTCATTCGACTAAGCCATGATGGCTTCTCATCTGATTTCTGCACTAAATGTGCTTCCCAGCATCCTGTACTATTTTGCTCTTTATCACCTTGCTGCTTTTTCTTTCAGGCCTCTAACTTGGCTGACTTGGCTCAAGGGGTAAGGCTTGAGCTCCTTTGCTCTTATGTGCTCTCTCTCTCTCTCTCTCTCTCTCTCTCTCTCTCTCTCTCTCTCTCTCTCTCTCTCTCCTCTCTCTCTGCCTTCTCTCTCTCTCTCTCTCTCTCTCTCTCTCTCTCTCTCTCTCTCTCTCTCTCTCTCTCTCCCTCTCTTTTTCGCTCTCCCTCTCTCCTCTCTCTCTCTCCCTCCTTCTCTTCTCTCTCTTCCTCTCCCTCTTTTCCCCTCCCTTCCCCCTCCCTTTCTCTCCTCTCTCCCTCTCTTCCCTCTCTCTTTCTCTCTCTCTCTCCTCTCTCCCTTTATCTCTTTCCCTCCCTCCTTCTCTTCCTCTCTCTACCTCCCTCCCTTCCCCTTTCCTTTCTCCCCCCCCCTCTCTCTCTTTCTCCCTCTCTCCTCTTTCTCTGCCTCTGTTTCTCTGTCTCTATATATCCTTCCCTCTGTCTCTGTGTCTTCTCTTTCCCTCTCCTCCCCCCCCCCCCCGTCTCTCTGTCTCTCTTCTCTACCTCTCTTTCTCTCCCTTCTCTCTCTCCCTAATTTGGAAAGCTGGCAGGAGGACCACCCCCTCCAGGGAGTAGTTAGTTTAATCCAGTTTGTGGCCACTTGTACCTGGAAGAATTCAAAAGATCTTACTTTGGATTTTAATTGAAACCATAAATAAACAGCAAACCAGAGGCTTGTTTGGAATTCTTGGGGAAGAAGGCAGGGGGAGAGGAATCCAGTATAGGTTAGCAGCTACAGCCCTTGGAACTGTCTGGAAGGGTTGGAGAAGACTTCCCAGGATCCTTTCCAGATCTGCTCCTTCCAAGGTTCACCTTTTGGTGTATGTTATCTTGTTTGGTGCTGGTTATGAATGTGAACTCTTTGCTTGCAGTGACATGTTGTTCTGCACCAGGACCCCAATGGGGCTTTGGAAACTTGAGTTAAACCTTCCACATTCTCATAATACAATGGTGGGGCCAGATGGGCTTCAGTACTTTTGAGGGCCAGGAATCTTTTTCTTTTTTTAAACTGGATTCTAATATATTTTTATTTATTTATTTTTTGAGACAATTGAGATTAAGTGACTTACCTAGGCTCACACTGTTAGCAAGTATCTGAGACTGGATTTGAACTTGGGTACTCCTCTCTTCAGGACAGGTGCTCTATCTACTGACCATCTAGTTGCCCCCTTTCTCCTCCTCTCTCCAACTCCCCCAGAGGGAATCTTTTTGCTAACTATTGGTGTCTTTTATCTGTTTTTTTTTTTTTTTTTTTTCCTGAGCTGCTTTTGGACTTTCATAGAATTGCTTTTATCTGAGATTGTTGGGATATGGTTGTTGAGGGGCTTTTTTGGTGATAAAAGGACTGTTGAATCCTTGGACTCTGGGTGGCACATTACTGTAGACTAATGCATTGAGACACTTGTCTCTTCCTTGTACTTGTGTATATGGATGGCATCCTCTTGAGGTCCCTTCTCTCTGTGAAATTTAGGAACTATCTTTTTAACTTCCTCTTGCTAGGAGGGGCATTTTTGAAGCTGGGAATGTACCAAGTCCTTATTGGAGACGGTCAGTCAAGCATTTATTAGATACCTACTATATGTCAGGTATGATGCTTAGCACTGGAGAAGAATCGAAAGGAAGGGAATAAACATTTACTAAGTGCCTACTGCATGCCAGGATCATGATGCTAAACACTGCAAATAGTATCTCATTTGATGCTCACAGCAACCCTGGAAGAAAGGTGCTATTATCTCCATTTTATAGTTGAAGAAACTGAGGCAGACAGGGTTAAGCGACTTACCCAGGTAGGAAATGTCCAAGAATAGGATTTGAATGAAGATCTTTTTGATTCTAAGCCTGTTGCTTTATCAGCTTCATCACTAGATGGCTGAAATTCCTATACCAACTTTAAAGTTTTCATAATTCTGTTAGAGGTCCCCATAACTCTGGACCTCTCTCTCTCTTTTTTTTTTTAAACAACTGGATTTTAATATATTTAAATTTTACTTTTTTGAGGCAATTGGGATAAAGTGACTTACCTAGGCTCATTGCTAGCAAGTATTAAGTATCTGGAACTTGGGTCCTCCTCCCTCTCCAAAAAAAAGAAGAGGTAGATTCTGGGAGTTCCACCTTTACAAAGCACAGCACTTTAAGGGTTTGAGATGTAAAGTTTGTAATGTTACAGGGACCCACCAAGAAGAAGTAGATGAAAGATAATTTTCAGAGACAGTCAACAAGCATTAATTATAAGCCTACTATGTGCTAGGCACTGTAATAAATACTGGAGAATACAAAAACGTCACAAACAATGGCTCTCCTCAGGGAGCTGAAAGTCTACAAGGGAAGACAAAAAATAAATAAAATAAAAGGGAAGACAACATGTAAATAACTTGGTTAAGTACAAGATATTTACCAAATAGATGGAAGGTGATCTTCCAAGTCAGTTAATCAATAAGCATTTATTATGTGCCTACTATATGCCAGACACTGTAATAAGCACTGGAGAATACCAAAAAAGACAAAAACAGTGTTTATCCTCTGGGAGCTTCCATTTTAAAGGGGAAGATGACTTGTAAATAAGTATATAAGTATAAGATATTTACCAAGGAGATGGAAGTTAATCTTCAAAGTCAGTCATCAGTAAACATTTACTATGTGCCTGCTATCTTAAGTAAAGGGGAATAAAAACTAAGGCAAAAACAGTCACTGCCCTCAGGTCTCCTGAAGGAGACCACATGTAAATAATGATATAGAGTAGATGGAAGGTGATCTCAGAGGAGAGTACATAAAGGAAAGGGAAGAAAAATTTATTAAGTACTTACTATGTGTAAAGCACTTTAGAAATAATTCATTTTAGCCTTAAAAAACTCTGGAATCATTAAATCATTTTTAGTGGTTTTCAACTCTCTGTGCTGTATCATTCCCATTTTACAGTTGAGGAAACTGAGAATTATGAGGTGATATCTAAGGTCAGAAGCAAATCTTGACTTTAAATCTAATATGTTGTGATATCTCTATAATATATGGTTACATTTTCCCCCTGAGCTAGCATTTATTTACTTTCTAAAATCCGAGCTTTTCTTAGTTCTTACTCTGTCACCAAGGACTCATGCTGTTCTCTTGTGATTCTCCCATGAGGCACCGTGCCCATTTGGAGATGCTGCCAGCATGTGGCTTGTAAATGCTATCCGGACCAAAATCAGTTCTCTAAATGTCAGACTGGAAAATCTGGTAACTAAATCTTCGATCCAGAAAACAGTTTTCACTGAAGGGGTTGGATTAGCTCAAGTAGGATGTGGGTTTGTGTTCTGAGACTCAGCTGAGAAAGTGCTGCTAATTTTGGAGCCAGAGGTTTTGAATTCTGCCCTATCCACTTGCTAATGGTGTTGTATGTTCAAATCACTTTCATTCCTGGACCTCCATTTCCTCACCTGAAACAAACAAATAAAACCCAAATGGGATTGGACAAGACAACCTCTTGGAATTCTAGGTCTGTGATCAGAAATCAGAAGGTCCTTTTTCTTCCCTGGCTTGTGTATGGTTGAGACTTTTGGAAAATTTCCATCAAGAGTAAATACAGAGGAAAGTGACTGGGTAAAGGAGAGTTTTCTCTAGGTAAGCATCAAAATAATCTTTTATTTTTTTTCTTACTTCATAGTATTTGATTTTTAAAAATTACATGTAAAGATAGTTTTCAGCATTTACTTTTATAATATTTTAAGTTTCAAGTTTTCTTCCTCCCTCTCTTCCCTTCCCCCTCCCCAAGGCAGCAAATAAATCTGTTACAGTTATACATGTACAATCATGTTAATCATGAAATAATCTTTTATATGCCCAATTGTGGTGGCACAGCAGATCCAGCTCCCAGAGGCTGTGCCCTGCCTGATGTGTGAAGGATGGATGGGGTTCCCATTGGTTTAAATGAGCTGAATTCACTTTTTCCATCTTTGGACAAGAGCTGAATGGGATCTGACTTGTTGATAAATATCATTTATCTTTCTTTGTATCTCTTCCCAGGAGCACAATGTCTGGAAATTAGTAGGTGCTTAATAAATGCTTAATGATCGACAAATTGCCTGAACTTTTTACAAGTGGTGGGGCAACCTCCTTTCCTTCCTTGTAGATGTAGAGGAAAATGAATATTGGCATATTATAACTTGTGGCAACCATGCTAGCACCCTAGACACCTTAGAATCAGCCAGAGTCAGGATAAGCAAAAGTCTTTATTATAGGTCTTTAGCGGTAGAAGTGAAGAGAGTGGACGTGTAGGATCTCTGCAACCTGACCTCTTCATCTCCCTTGCAGAAGTGACCCTGGCTAGTCTCCCTGCATCTCCTAGTCCCTCCCACAATCCTCCGTGTACACCAAATGATTGGGCCAGCACAGGATAGTGGGAAGGGCCATTTTCCAAGCATATTCTTATAGAGTATTATCCAATTAGTAATTAGCCTCAAGTGCTCAATTGTCCGACCCCAGTGCATTGGCTCAAGAGTTTCAACCCTTCACATCTCCCGCTTTCTTTTGGTTTATTACACAGGTGGTCACACCATCCCTGACTTCTCAGGGAGGTGAGAACCCCAAAAAGGAAGTGATCACACCCCCCCCCCCCCGACTTCTCAGGAAAGGAGGTGAAAGCACTCAAAAGGAGATGATCACGCCCTCCCTGACATCTCAGGAAGGGAGGGGAAAGCACTCAAAAGGAGATGATCATGACTTCCCTGACATCTCAGGAAGGTTGATGAAAAGCACCAAAGGGAAGTGGGTATTGCTAGTGGGTTTCTGGGCTGAAGGATCTTATTAGAAACAGGTATGCACAAACCCATCAGCATGGGAAGTATTACACAAGCACATAGTAATAACGTATAGGCTATTAGTGATGACTCTCCCCACAGCCAGTGCAGGCTCAATGTGGTGTATGTAATAAACATGAATTGTACATGCAAGTAGTGATATAACAAACAATATAAATCAACATGTTTTTGTAAAAGATTTCCAGAAGTCCTAGAAGAAGGGTATGTAAACAATAGTCATACATATGCCTCCTTCAGTAGCCAAGAGATAGTCCCAAACCAATTTATTGTCCATTGCTTCATGTGTCAGGGAATCCAATGATCCCCACAAGTTTTTGAAATCCTGCAAGAGTCTTTTTTTGTGTTAGGGAATCCAATGATTCCTGCAGATTTTCAAGTCCTACAACAGTCTTATCATATCTCAGAGAATCCAATGATTCCTGTGGGTTTTCAAGTCCTACAGCAATCTTATCATGTTTCAGAGAATTCAATGATTCCTGAGGATTTTGAAGTCCAATAATTCTTGATGTCCATGAGTCAAATGCCATAACTTCCAGGCTCTTTCAGTGGTGGGCACAATCAGCAACAGAACCACCCAATGTTTCTTGGGTCTTCTGCTTCATTTCAAGGGTCTGCTCCGTCTCTCTCTGATGGACAAGGCGAGTTGGCACCCATCTGATTCCTTCTCCATCTGTAGAGATACAAGCAAACCCTCTCCCCCAAGCAGTTAACCTATCTGGTCCCTTCCATTCTGGGTCTCTCCATATCACCTGGCGATTATCTAAAGATAGTGGAACTGCTTGCACTGGACACTGCCCTTCTGGTGGGTTATAAAACCTGTCTGCTGGAGCCAGTGCATGTTTGTAAAAAAAAAATCAAGAGGTTAATAGTATAAAGAACTAGATTTAGAAGTTCTCTAGCATTATTTGTGGCTCCCCCTTTCTTTTATTTTTGGAGGAGTATCTTAGTCTCTATTTCTCCTCTCTACTATTGCCTGTCCTTGAGGATTAAAAGGTATGCCAATGGTGTGTAAAATCTTATACTGTGCACAAAAGTGTGCAAAATGTTTAGAAGTATATTCAGGTCCATTGTCTGTTTTTATTGCTTGTGGCACACCCATAATTGCAAATGCTTGTATAAAGAATTCAGTGACCACTCGGACTGTCTCTTTTGCTGCTGGTATTGCAAAAATGAATTCTGAAAAAGTGTCTACCACAACATGGATAAAAGACAGACGACCAAAAGATTTATAATGGGTCACATCCATTTGCCAAATTTCATTGGGTCTCAAACCATGAGGGTTCTTCCTTGGAGACTGTGTAGGAGCATGGAAAGGAATGCAAACTGTACAGGCTTTTACTATGCTCCTAGCTTCCTCTCTTATTATTCCAAAGCTCAAGCAGCCTGATGATATTTAAAATGAGATTCTTGGGCTTCTTGAAATAAAGGAGTATTGGGCAACATAGTTAGAAGGCTATCTGTCTTTGAATTACCATCAAAAATAGGACCTGGAAGTCCACTATGAGAGTGGACATGCAAGATATAAATCTTACCTGGATGCTTTCTCATTTGCTCTTGAAGTTCCTTACAGAGCTGATATATATTAGAGGCTACAAACTTTATTTGGGCTGTGGTAATTCTTTGTACCACACCTATAGAATCAGCCAAATCAGATATTATATTTATATCTCCTGGATAATAAATAAGAGCTAGAATGATTGCATACAATTCATTCTGCTGAGTGGACTGAAAAGGAGTTCTGACTACTATCTTTATAGTTAAGTCACGAGAGTATACAGCACAAATATTATGTTTGGATGCATCTATAAAGATAGTTGGTCCTTTAAGAGGAACTTTAGAAAACTTTTTTTCAAGAATCCATCGCCAATTATGTAATAGTCTGGTTATCTTTAATGGAGACCTGTGTGTAAAATTTGGAGCCATGGCTAATAAAATTTGCCACTCTGGAATGGTTTCACAGCATACCCTAATTTGTGCATTAGTATAAAAGGTGTATATCTTGTCAGGTCTTATCCCAAATAATTGTACTGCTCACTTAATGGCCTTTAATAAAATTCTAGCCACAAACACTGGGTAAGGAGTAAGGCTTTGTTCTGGTTGCACTGAGAAGTTCACTCGCTCTATCTCACTGTCTCCCTGATGAAGAACTGCTGTGAGTGCCTCTTGTGTAGCAAAAACTGATATATCCAAGGGTTTTTGAATGACTCTTTCAATCACACTGGATAAAGTCAGTTCAACTTTTCTCAAAGCCTCTCAAGCTTCTTTTGTAAGCTGGTGTGGTGAGTTTAAAGCACTGTCTCCCCTTAAAATGTCATATAATGGTTGCAATTGATAGGTAGTCAAGCCTAACACTGGACACATCCATTGGATATCTCCTATCAATTTCTGAAAGTCATTTAAGGCATTTATTTTCTCTGTTCTTAAGGAACATTTTTGTACTGTAAGCACCTTAGAGTAAACTTCATATCCTAAATATTGAAAAGGAAGATGTCTTTGAATTTTTCTGGAGCTATGTGCAATTTGTAGTTCCTTAGTGTTTCCATGGTCTTTTGTAGACATGCTTCTAACATTTGCTTCTCAGGTGCACATTCCAATATATCATCCATGTAATGTAATAACATTACTTTTGGAAATGTTTTTCTTACTGCAGAAAGAGCAGCAGCAACATACATTTGGCACATAGTAGGGCTGTTTTTCATTCCCTGTGGCAAAACTGTCCATTCATATCTTTTATAAGGCTCAGCTAAGTTAACGCTACTACTTCTCCTGGTTGACAAATCACACATTGTCTACCTGTATTAGTGACTGGGATATTATCTATATATTCCCCAGTTTCCCACATCAGTGTATGGATGGACACTGTTTTGTAAGGACATTCAGGAGGTGAAATGGTCAAGCCTACTGTGCCTGGAGGCAAGGGATCCATAGGCTGGAGAGGAACAGATTTCACCTCTCTAGGAGGTATCTCAGTTTTTCCAACTGCATATAACTCCCCAGTTGTAATCCCTTTCTCCCATCAGGTTGCTTCCTGGCTGATTGATTATATAATCACTTTCTCCCATCAAATGGCTTCCTGGCTGATTGGTCATGTCTGGGTACTGAATTTCTAAGCACTCTCTGGGTGTAGCATCAGCTGCCATCATGCCCCAAGTATTTTTTGCCTTGGGCTCTGGGGCTGGTCCTCTCATCCCGTTTCCCTGAATCAGCCTATATTCTGATGCTCAGTGGAACCCTCTGTTGCATTTTGGACATGGGGTATTGGGTCTTGTTTTCCCACCTTGTTTTCTCACTCTGCCAACATTGAGCTTTCAGATGCCCTACTTTACCACATTGAAAGCATTGATGAGTCTCTCTAGAAGTCCCTTGCCAAAAGGGACTTTGTCTTCCCATGTTGGGATCTTGGGAAGTCTGCATCATAGCCTGGCTGTAAAAGGCATTTGTGCCCACTGTGGCACAGCAGCTTATGATCTCCTCTAAAGGAGCATCCTTGCATAGTCCTAGTATAATCCTTCTACAAACCTCATTAGCATTTTCTTTAGCAAGTTGCCTTATCATAATGTCTGTTACTGCATTTTCGCCATTAGTTTGTATGATAGCTGTCTGCAAATGTCCCACAAAATCAGCAAAGGATTCATTTGTCCTTTATGCTGTTTTTGTGAAGGCCTCTCCCTTGTTGTTTTTACTGGGGAGAAGAGCCCTTGCTTTGATAGCAGCAGCGGCAATTTGCTCATATGCTGCTAAGGGGTAATTAATCTGTACTGAAATGTCTGCATAAGAACCTACACTTGTTAGTTGGTCACAGGTGATTGGAGGACAGAGCTCACTATATTCAGAAAGCCACACAAGTTTTGTCCAGGTTCTAAGCATGTCCTTGCTATGGATTTCTAATCATTGGGGGTTAAGACTTCATAAGCGAAATTCTGTAATAACATCTTGGCATAAGCTGATGTTGCCCCATAAAGAGTGAAAGCATTTTTCAGGTCTTTGAGGATTGCTATATCAAAAGGAATGTATCTTCTACTTTCTTGACCTGAAGAGTTAAACTGTTGAATCCTGAGATACATACTTATTTTCAAATCAGCTAAATCCTGCCCTTCTTTGGTGGCTTTAAGTAGTGCCTTTTGCAATCTAGTCATAGGAGGGGGTGTGTCAAGAACCAGTTCTGGTTGAAGCTGCCTGGTCAGAGAGATATTCACTAAGCCCTTGACCACGCCTTTCATCCTCACTTAACTCCATATGCCCTCTAGTGATATTGCTATTAATCTGTTCATTGTCTTCCTCTTTTTCCTCACACTTCCTCATCTGGCTGTTCTGAAAATTTTTCTTTTTTCTACAACTTGAAGGATTCTTTAAGGCCAATTGTATTATGTTGTATATATAGAATGTTTCCTTGGAAATTGAATGAGGACCTTTTATCATGGTAGTATTCACAAAGTTGTTGTCCTACCAGCTTCTAGCCCTTTTTCTTCTTCCTTTAAGAATCAAGGGAATGTATGTTCTAATGTACCCAAGAGTCTAGCAGTCTGAAACCAAGTTATAATTAAACCTTGTCCCTTGATCGTCTTAACAATGCTATCTAAAGCCCCTCCTTGGGGTGGGGGTGGGGCTGGGGCTGGGGGAGAATCTTTTCCTAATATCTGCCCTATTTCAGCTAGAAAAGGTTATTAGTTTAGCCCTTAACAAAATAAGTTCCCTGTTTGTCTATTAAAATACTCACCCTATTTCCTAGTTCTTCAGAGCTTCTTCAGTGAAATTAGGGTCCTTGGACCCGCGTTGGGCACCAAATGTGATGACTGTGTTAGCACCCTGGATGCCTTAGAATCAGCTGGAGTCAGGATAAGCAAAAATCTTTATTCTAAGTCTTTAGCGATAGAAATGAAGAGAATGGACGCGTAGGATCTCTGCGACCTCACCTCTTTGTCTCCCTCACAGAAGTGACCCTGGCTAGTCTCCCTGCACCTCCTATCCCTCCCACAATTCTCTGTGTACTCCAAACAATTGGGCCAGTACAGGATAGTGAGAAGGGCCATTTTCCAAACATATTCCTATAGAGTATTGTCCAATTGGTAATTAGCCTCAAGTACTCGATTGTCCAACCTCAGTGCATTGGCTTAAGAGTTTCAGCCCTTCACAATAACTGATGGGTTTTTTTTTTTTTTTGTTTTGTTTTTTGGTTTTTTTTTTTTTTGTTGTTGTTGTTGTTAAAAATCTTCCCTTCCCCTCCTTTTAAAAAATGCTTTCTAAAAAACAAGGAGGCTTGTTGATTAGGAGAAAAGAGGAATACATTCCAAAGTGATTTTAATATAAAAACAAAAGGCACTACATATATATTATATCTAAGATATACTTTAACATGTTTAACATGTATTGGACTGCCTGCCATTTAGGGGAGGGAGTGGAGGGATGGAAGGGAAAAGTTGGAACAGAAGTGAGTGTAGGGATAATGTTGTAAAAAAAAATTACCCATGCATATGTTCTGTCAACAAAAAGCTATAATAATAATAAAAAAGGCACTAATAATGCAATAAGTAATCCAATAAAAAAATAAAGAGCTTGGTACTTTTTAAGTTTGAAAAAAGAATGTGCCTTTAATAACAAAGAAGCCAAATTATTTGACATCTGCATGTGTGTGCACTCCCAAAGGGCATCTAGAGTCACAAATACTCCTGATTCCCTCCTGATGGAAGCATCCTCATATATCCCATATGGGGACTCAGGTACCTAGGTCATCTCCTCTCTTGGTGCCAAAGGAAGGAAATTGCATTACTACTATTGCTAGTAATAATAATAATAATAACAACAACAACAACAACAACAACAATAATAATAGGAGGGAATAAGTATTTATTAAACACCTACTGTATGCTAGGCACTCACATTTATTACTGTTGTTTTTCAATTGTGCCTGACTCCTCATGATGTATAACTACCTTTGCTGAAGATGATGATAGGAGGAAGGAAACAATGAAGTATTTGTTAAGCACCTAATGCATTGCAGCCACTCACATTTCTGTTCAGTCATTTTTCATTGTGTCTGACTCTTTATCATATGTTTCTATGGTTATTAATAATAATAGGAACAAGGAACCAAACAAATATACTTCCTGTATGCCAGGCACATTTCTGTTGTTGTTCAGTTATTTTCAGTTGTGTTTCTTTGTGGTGTATTATTGCTAATAATAAGTAGAGGAAGAAACAAAGAAGCATTTATTAAGCACCTACTATATGCTAGACACTCATTTCTATAGAGCTTTAATGTTTGTAAAGTAATTTACAAATATGTTATTTTAAATTCAGGTATATTATTGCTAATAATATGATGAAGAAACAAAGAAGCAGTTATGATATTTCTTTTAGGGCTTTAAAGATTGTGAAGTAATTTACAAATATTATGTTCTTTTAAATTCAGAGTTATCATCTCCACTTTATAGATGAAGAAATGAGGTACACAGAGGTTGTGACTTACCCAGCATGGCACAGCTAGAAGGTATCTGAGGCTATATTTGAGTGGAGTCAGAAGCATTTTAAAAGAAATGTTCTGTAACCTGCAGCAGGGATTCTAAATTCTGAGCCATTGGGGAAATTCATAAGAGATCTGAGGATCCTTAAATAAGCAATGAGGTTATTAAATGGACAAAGAAGTAAAAAAATAAATAGACTGAATGAATAATACACATCTTGACACTTATGGATTATGTGAATGAGGGGAACTGACTTGGGCAGTCTCCCAACATGCAGCTGGTCTTTGAGTAAGGAGATGCACTAAGAGGATGTCTCGCCCAATGTCATACCCCCTTGTTCAGTGTCAGAAGCTGGATTTCATCTCACATTTCCCTTACTACAAGCTTAGTACTCTTCACCCTGGACCAAGGAAGTTCCAAATGAAAGTAGATGTATAATGTAGGCATAGAGATCTTGACTTGAAAAACTGAAAGACCTGAATTTCAACCACTTACTAGCTGTAATTAGGATTTCAGCTTGTTGGATCTTAGTTTCCTCATCTGTAAAATGGGGATAATAATATCACCTACCTCTCTCAAGGTTTTGTGAGGCTCAAATGAGGTAATATATAATAATATAATATATATATATATATAATAATATATGCCAGTACCTGGCATAAAAGTACTGTGTAAATCCTAGCTGTTATTGTTATTATTGTTTTGAGAGCAATTGAATTCATAATAGTTTTGATTAATCATTTATTTTTTCTTGTTCATTCATTTCAATCATGTCCACCTCTTTATGACCCCATTTGGGATTTTCTTGGAAGAGATGTTGGAGTAGTTTAACATTTCCTTTTTTAGCTCATTTTTCCAGACTTGGAAACTGAGGCAACCAGGATTAAGTCATTTGTCCAGGGTTATATACTAGGAAGTGCCTGAGGCCAGATTTGAGACTTGATACTCTATCCACTACCTGGCTCCCTCCCCTACCAACCGCCATTAGCAAATTATTCTGAGGTTGGGAACTGTCCAACCTAAATGGAAATGAGTGATGACTGAGACTTGAACTATGCTTTCCTCACCAAGTGGATGAGACAGTTCACTTCGTTTGGCATTTTCCTTCCCATCTATGCAGGCACTGGAAATCCAGTCCTAAATCACTGTAATCCCTTGTACCCCTACCCAAGTTAAGGCCTCTAGAAGTTGCTCCTCCCCCTGTCTAGGTCAAAATAAATTCTAATTAATTTGGAACTTTGTCTATATATCTTCATTCATCCCAACTTCAGAACTCCTTTCTTGGAGGGGTTCCAACTGCTTTGATTGGTAAGTATTAACCAAGTGCAAAGACGCCTATTATAACTATCCAGCCCTTCCCAGAGCAGATGCTTTACATTCCATCCAGCTGTCCACCCAGGCTGCCTGACCCTCTGCTCTGCCTGCTTTCTCTTTTTAAAAAATTTTATTTGGGTACAGCCATCTAATTTCTAATCTACATGACTTCCCTTCTGGAAAGAGTCTCCATTGACTGCCCCATTGCTCCACCCATCATCCCTGAAGCACTCCATAGCAAGTTCCCTTCCTTGGCCACCGTTACCCTTACTAAAATGTAAGCTCCTTAAGGGCAGGGATTGTCACTTTTGTTTTTGTTGTCTTTGTGGTGGAGTGGATAGAGTGATGGATTTAGTCTGGAAGCCCTAACTCAGACCCCGCCTCATACAACTCATTGTGAGCTCTTAGCCAAGTCAATTAAATCATACTGCTTCTCAGTTTTCTCATCTGTGAAATGAAGGGGCTCACTTATAAGGTTGCTTTTAGCCCTAAATTTATGATTCTGTATTCTTAAGTGATTAATATGTGTCTTCATTTGTTCAGTAAGCATTAATACCAGCTGTGTGCCAGGCATTGGTACTGGAGATAGATTAAAAAATAGAAGAAAGAAATAATTCCTGCCCTTAAGGAGTTTATGTTTTAATGGAGTGGGGAATCTAGAAGAGGTACACAGATAAATAAATTTTAAACAGTTATATTCAGTGAAATTTCAGAGGAGGATCAACACCTGCCTACCTTCAGGCACTCAGTTAATACTAATTAAAGGCCTGGAGCCCCAGGGAAGGGTTCCAAAGTTGGAATATAAAATCTGTGATGAGAGGTGGGATTTAAAAAAAAAAAATTAAGTTAAATTTTGTGCATACAGACCTTAAATACCTTGGAATGGATAGTGCTTTAAAATAAAACTACATGTGTCTAAAAATAGTCTGTAGTTGAAAATGTTCTGATGGCTTCCCAACTCCCCCACTTGTCCAGAGCAGTTTTCCTATATCTAAATACAGAAGGCAACAGGAGGATTATTCTCCTTCTTTGCAATGTAAGTAACCCAGAATGTGGGTAGGGCATAATCCAATCATAATAACCTGCAAGCCCCTGGTTTTGTAGCAATTTAGGCGAAACTACTTTAAAGGATACCAAACTTTGATATTATTATAGTAATTCTTTCTCATCTCTGCACAAACTCTATGAAAAAGAAAAGGGAGAAAATCTGATCCTGCTTTTTCTCCAGTCTCGGGATGTTTCTTAGGACCAAAGAACTGCAGAGAACCTATTGCCAGCCTTGTACCCTCCTCGTTGACAGGCTTCTGCTTTTCAGGCCTGTGTGTGGAGTAATCTGTTAAGAAATGACTTCCTTTCTCAGGAACAAAGTAAAAGTTCTCCTGGCTTGGGAAGACTTAAAAATAGTAGAAATCATGCTCAAATGAGGCTTGACTTGATGCTAGGAGGGTCTAGACCAGTGATTCTCAAACTTTTTAAATAGGGGGCCAGGCCAGTTCACTGTCCCTCAGACTGTTGGAGCGCCTCACACTCTGTCTCCGCCCCTCAGCCCATTTGCCATAACCCGGCTGGCCGCATAAAGGTCCTCAGCAGCCTCATCTGGCCCGAGGGCCATAGCTTAAGAACCTCTGGTAGAACCGAATTTTTTTTTGTTGCACAGGAAGAATTGGATTCAGAATGTAAAAATAACAGTTTACATTCATTTCCCAGTGTTCCTTTTCTGGATGTAGCTGGTTCTGTCCATCATTAATCAATTGGAATTGGATTAGCTCTTCTCTATGTTGAAGAAATCCACTTCCATCAGCATACATCCTCGTACAGTATCATTGTTGAAGTGTATAATGATCTTCTGGAAGAACCTCTGGTTTAGACACTAGAAGATCAGTTCTGGTAGTATAGGGATATAAAGTTATTTGAGGGAATGTAGTATGGTAGGTAGTGTACCAGGCTTGGAGTCTGGCACTTAGCTCTCCTGCTTCTGGGCTTGTGAGTGAGTCTCTTTTTCCTCATCTGTATAATGGGAATGATGATACTTATGGTACCTTCCTCACAGGTTCCATTAAAATAATCTGTAGAAAGTAGCTTGTAAACCTTAAATGTTACATCAGTGTCAGCCATCATCATCATCATTATTATTGTAATGTAATTCCACTCACCTTGATCAAACTACCTTGGGACAAGTAATTTTCTTGCTCTTCTTATATCTAAAATTCTTTTTAAAAATCATTAAGACTTTTTATTTTCAAGACATAGGCAGAGTTTTCAATTTTCACCCTTGCAAAACCTTGTGTTCCAAATTTTTTTTCTCCCTCACTTTCTCCTACCTCCTTCCCTAGATGGCAAGTAATCCAGTATATGTTAAACACGTGCAATTCTTCTATATTGCTGCACAAGAAAAATCAGATCAAAAAGGAAAAATAAATTAGAAAGAAAACAAAAAGCAAGCAAACAACAACAAAAGAAGTGAAAATATCTATGTTGTCATCCATACTCAGTTCCCACAGTCCTCTCTCTGGGTGCAGATGGCTTTCTCCATCACAAGGTCATTGGAATTGGCCTGAATCATCTTGCTGTAGAAAAGAGCCACGTCTATCAGAATTGCTCATTGTATAATCTTGTTGCTATGTACAATGATCTTCTGGTTCGACTCATTTCATCTTGCTATCAGTTCATGTAAGTCTATCCAGACTTCTTTGAAATCAACCTGTTGATTGTTTATTATGTTTCCTAGTTTCTATAATAATTATAATAGAAAATAAAATAATGATAAGTATTATTAAGGAGCATTATGGTAAAGGGATGGATTCTGAGTTAAGAACCCATAAGCTGAGTCCTACCTTTGACCCATACTGTCTGTGTGACTTTAGGCCCATTGCTTAACTTCTCAGTGCCCCAGGTGATACTCCTGAATTGCAACGAAAAAGGTGAGAACAAGTCCAGACACCAATAAAATCACAAGTCCCTCTCCACCATCGGCATCTTCCCCTTTTCCTCCAGCTCTGACAGGCCATGGTTCTGCAACAAGTTTTGATTCCTTTTTTTTTTTTTTTGGGGGGGGGATTAGCTGATTTTGATTCCAACCCCTCGGTTTGTATGTATAGAACAAGCTCCCGATGTCTGTTTCTGTCTCAGAATGCATCTTTGTCCTGCCTGTATGAGCCTATGTGAATCTGTGTAGGAATATCAGGCACTGCAAGGATCCACGGACCATCTGAGTTATTCCCTTGGCATTCCTTGCTGTGGTAGAAGTTTCCCTTTATGGCTCTTAAAAAACTTGTGTGCATGGGGACAACCTCAGTCTTAGGGAATGGGAGCTGTGTTAGCATATGTGTTAGAGTGTGTAATATAAGTGTGCACCTTTCCTAGATGGCTTTGGAGATGCTGACTTTGCCTGGATGTGGTCGTGGTAAAGTTCACTTCTCTTTGTGGTCTGGGTGTAAGTGAAATTCTGGATTACTCAAGAGGCTGCACATATATTTCTCTGCTCTAAACGGCTATACCAGCCAGCTAAATACAGAGGGGTTCTTTCAGCTCCTAGGATCAGAGAACTATAAATAGGCCAGACCAGAAAGCTTTTTTATCCTTTCTCCACCCCCTAAGGAAAGTAGGAATAGAACTGATGCTTGCAGGCTCCTAATTAGGAGAGGAAACTACATAGGGAAACCATGTACCTGACTGACATCCTCTAGATGTGGCTCATTCCATGGGATTCTTTTTGGTCTTTTCTACCCCATCTGATGAATGGCTCATTTTCCTCTTTCTTGGTTAGAAAGAAGGTCAGCCTTTTTGAACTTGGCCTCTAGTTTCATGTAGGTATCTTTTCTTTTCTCTTAATCCTTAAGCAGTCAAGCAATAGCTGTGAAAGTTAGAATCAGTGTTTCCCTATACAGTTTTACTTGGGGAGCCCAATTAGGTGGTAATCTTGTCTCAACTGCAGGCCTTGGGAGGAGAGCAAGCTGATCCTCATGCTTCAATACAAAGGGGCCTGATAGTGCTTTCTCTTCATGTTACAGGTGCTTAATAAGATCTGGGTCATTACTTTCCAAAGGTAATTGGGTCCCATTACTGTCTCCTTTAAAAAGTTCTGCAAGCTTCTTGGTGAATGGTATAGCTCAAGAGCTTAATCTAATAATTAATCTAATATTTAATTATTCTAATAATCAATTTGCTAATTATTAATTATTGCAATCATTATCTCTCCCTCATAATAATTATGTGCTATCCAATAAGACAAATTCTTACATTGGTCATGTGTACAAGTGTATGTCCTTAGCATTTTAAGTATATCACTCCTCTGGCAGGGGGTGGAACATATGTTTCATCTGCAGTCCCAGGCTCATGGTTTCTTATTGCAGTAATCAAAAATTCTTTTTTTTTTCTTATTAAAGCTTTTTATTTTTTAAAACATATACATGAGGCAGCTAGGTGGCACAGTGGATAGTGCATCAGCCCTGAATTCAGGAGGACCTGAGTTCAAATCTGGTCTCAGACACTTGGGCAAGTCACTTAACCCCAGCCTCAGGGAAAAGAAAAAAAAAAAGAAAGAAAAAAAAAAACATATGCATGGATAATTCTTCAACATTAAGCCTCGAAAAACTTTGTATTCCAATTCCCCCCTTTCCCTACTCCCTCCCCTACATAGCAATATGTTAAATATAGTAGAAATATATGTTAAATCCAATATATGCATACATATGTATACAATTATACCAGAAAAATCAAACCGGAAAAAAGTGAGAAAGAAAATAAAATGCAAGCAAGCAGCAACAAAAAGAATAAAAATGCTATTTTATGAACCACACTCAGTTCCCACAGTCCTCTCTCTGGGTATAGATGGCTCTCTTCATCACAAGATCATTGGAACTGATCTAATCACATTGATTAGACTTGTAACGGCTTTCAAAATCACTTTTCTCCATAATATTATTGTCATTGTGTACATTGTTCTCCTAGTTTTGCTCACTTTAGTCTGCTCCAGTTCACAGATATCTTCCCAGTTTCCTCTGAAATTGTCTCTTTCCTCATTTTTAAAAATAACCCATTAGTATTTCATTATATCTGTATTGATGGAGCTCATCAGATTTTGTTCAACCATTCCCTATCAATGGACACTCCCTTAGTTTCCATGTTACTGTAAATATTTTGGCACATAATTTCCTTTTGATCTCTTTGTTGTTAGGACATGTAGTGGCGTAGCAGAGTCAAAAAGAATGTCCAATTTAGTAACTTTGGGGACATAGTTCCAAATAACTTTCCAGAATAGCTGGACCAAATCGCAGTACTAGTAACATTACTTAGATGTCACTGGCTGCAGGCGAATATTGGTTATTTTCTTGAGGGACTGTTTTAAAGCTGGCATCTCTCAATAGCAGCATCCTTCCAGAGGAGTGTCTTCTGTAGACAACCCCTCTCAGATCTCCTCTGCTTCTTAGTTTAGCTTCTCAAACAGCCCCATGAAATGTCTGTCTTTGCCTGGGAAAGACACTCCCTTGCTTTGGTTCTGGTAGGCTTCCTCATAGACCTGCAGGGTTACATGATGTGGTTTTGCTCTTTTACATTTCTAGGGTGCATTGGGGAAGTGCTGAATTTGGGAGTCAGAAGTCTTGGTGTTTGCATTCAGGTTTGGCCATTGACTGGCTAAATCACTTTCTCTTTCTTGGTCCATGAGTAGTGATGGATGCAATCATGAGGAGAATCCCTTAGTTCTAGAATTATGAGAGCAACTGGATTATCATGGAAGGAGCAGGGAACCAAAGGAAAAATCAAAGATGATTCCAAGGTGATTTGGCATATTCTGAGTGCCATTTTCAGAGAGGGGTAGGTATTGAGTGCCACTTTGGATATTTTGGGTTGGAGGACATCTTGATGGCTCTGTAGACTCAGGGAAGTGAAGATTGAGCATAAAGATTTTTGGAGTTACCTGTGTGTGGTACGGAAATGGTGAGGGGTCACCATTTAATAAAAAAAGCTGGAGAGATCTCTAGAGAAAAGCAAAGGTTATTGTACATTCTCACGAGAAGCGCATCCCACCTTTAGAGCAGACAATGGAAGAGAGGAAGTACCTCCTGTGGGCAGGACAACACTTTTAATCCCTAAGGCAATACACCTCCTTCCACCACTGACCCTCCTCCTCATTGGCTGAGAGTCTTACATTCTAAATGAGAGATCTACCCACGAAATTGAACTTGACCAATAAGTACATAGCTGCCCATATTTGACTGAAAGAGGGAGGAGATTGTGTCATGGGAGGAGAATTGGAGGTGGACTCAATTATGCCCTTGAATTAATGCTCAAAGTCCTTCAGGCCTAGTCAAACTCTGAAGTAGATGAAGCCTTACTCGATTTTCACAACTGTCTTGAAAGATCTCACCTCATCTCATTCACCTGCATGTTGGGATAAAAGCCATAAGAGAGAAAAGATTGTTGAAGGTAGAGAGAAGAAGACAAAGCCTTTGTGGATAATGAGTAGAGGAAAGAGACTGAGAAGAAGCAGTCAGATAATCAAGCCTGAGACACAGACACTCAAGGGAAGAAGGTCAAGAAAGAGAGTGTTATGACCAATAGTTCAAATGATACAGAGGGGTTAAGGAGAGTGAGAACTGAGAAAAGGGCTCATAAGGTTATTGTTGAATCCTGTGGGAGCAGTGGGACAAAAGCGGGATTGTAAAGGGGTTGAGATAATGGAGGAAACAAATATAGATTTTTTTCTACAAATTGAGCTGAGAAAAGGAAAAAGAATATTTAGGATAACAGGTTGAGAGGATGATAACGTCAAAGGGAGATTAAAAGAGAGCTTGATCTTATAGGTCCTTATGTACCTATAGAAGTAGAAGACTAGCAGGCAGCCTTTCCAAAGCTCTTCAGCTACCAGGGTATCCTCCTTTCAGTTTGCCTTCATTTGCTCTTTATCTTAGATGTACGTAGTTATTAATGTGTTATTTTCCCTTTAGAATATAAGCTCCCTGAGGGCAGGTACTAGATTATTATGATTTTGTTTGTTTGTTTCCCTAGTGTTTGGCACATAGAATGCTTGTTGACTGACTGATTTATCTTCTATTTCTCCCTTTACAATCAATCACAGGTATCCTTTTTTAAAAAAGTGTCAGTACTTGACAGACATTCCCTGCATTATCAGAATCTCAAATATCCATCTCTGTGAGCCTTTCCTAGGGAGAGTTTCATCACCTTACTACACACTCAGTTGGAATGGAAAACACTTAGGGTATGTGCATGTTAGCCAAAAAACTGAGATATATGTGATTTCTAAGTGGTGATTCTCTTTCATTTCAAAGAATACATAAATTCAGATTTCTGGGGTTATAATTCTGATCAGTTTGTCTGAGGCAACACTCATTCATTCTCAGCCCAAGATCACCAAATACAAAACTATGCTGAGTGACTAGTTCAAGATTAAGTAAGAATTGAGACCAAAAATGACTAGTTTGCCGTCACAAAACAGTCAGTCTGGGAAGGGAAGATCCTCGGAATTTCTCTCCAGAACAGAAACAATTATTATTTACACTCTTTCTGAGCCATCCAGACCCAAATTATGAACTAGTGAGGTTTGGGCTGGGATTTACTATTGGCCACTCACTGAGAGCCAGAATAATTTTAGTTTAAAAGCATAGCTTCATTTGAGTCTCAATGGACTTTATCAAAGCCTGGTTTTTCAGATCTGTAAGTAGTACAAGAAGCCATAAATGAGAACTATAAGGAACAAAAGAGTTCATTGTCCCAGATTTTTTGGGAGGGAGAAACACAGAAAACAACAACACAAATAATGATGGAATAAATAGGAAAGAAAAAAAAAGTCTAGTTCCCAGATACTAAGAAGCCTTACAGAGTATAAGCAAACAAAATATTTATTTCTTTGGACAGAGCACCCACATACAGAGCACCCACATGTAAGGAAATCAATGGTTTGATATTAATTAAGGAGAATGTGTGAATGCAAATGTGTAACTTGGAGTTAATTAAACATACTGATAGAAGAAATGACTTCAAGTTTTGCCTGTCCTTGGTGGGTATATATTGATTTATTGATTGATCTTGGCCACATATCACAAAATGTTTTGCGTACTAGTACCAGCAAAACAATAAAAGATTGTCACAATATGGTATCTATCGACATCAGTAAAATCTCTTTTAAAATGTAGAGCCTTGGGTAAGTAGGTAGTGCAGTAGATAGATCTAAACTCAGGATGACCTGAGTTCAAATATTACCTTAAGTACTTACTGTGTGATCCTGGATAAATCACTTAATGTTGATTGCCTTGTTAAAAAAATTTTTTTTTGATCTATCTATACCACTGAATGGTTGGTTGACCCCTGGTCATCCAACTCCTACATATCAGAAACAAGATTTTCTGATTCCAAAGCTAGCCTTCTGATTACTACAGCAGATTACCCTTTCTCCCCTTGCACAGAATTGGTGTTTTAATTGCTGTTTGTTGAACAAAAGTAAATGAATAATAGATTTCCATTCAGTACAGAGAGCCCAGTTGGTTTTGAAAAAAAGCCATTTGAGTTTCAAAAGTTGATGCATTTTGTCACAGTGCCTTCTTTTCTACCCACTGTCCCCTCTACCTTTGCAGTAATGGAGTGGAAATGCATTTTCTCAACTGTTACCTAAATCTTTGATGATTATAATGAGGATGTATGCCTTTCATTTTGTTATTTGCATTCTCCATGTTGTAGTCATTCTTTTTTTCTAAATTGGCTTACCTTAATAAATTTAATTTACTTTCATTCTAATACTCTTTAAGTTTCCTTTCTAAATTGGCTTACTTTAATAAATTTAATTTGCTTTAATTCTAATACTCTTAATTATTTGCATCAATTCATATGTCTGACCTTGCTTTTCATCATTTCTTATAGCACAGCAACCCATCCATAACCCATCTCTTCCCCAATTCATGGGACCCAATTGATTTTTGATATTATGAGTATGGAATAGACCCAGTCAGCATAGTTTTGTATTTGGTGGTTTGGGTTGAGAATGAGCAGGTCAGGAATAATGGACTGACAAGAGTGAAGAAGGGGAGTGAATCCTAGGCAGAGGTTATGGATTACAGAACAAGGAAGGATCCAGGGTCTCAGAAGTCACATGAGAAGGACAGAAAGCAGGTTTGGGCAGAGTAGGAGAAGTGGAAGGACAGGACATTGATCAGAGAAGGGAATGTCAGAGTTCAGATTTTTGGAGGTGGAGTAGTTTCGGGTGATGCAAGGTCTCAGGTGTGGAACTTGATGGGTGGCTGAGGTGCAGTTAAGATGGCGGTCATTCCAGTTGAAAAGATTAATAGAGTGAAGACTAGTAAGTAAGAAAAATTGTTAATGTCAGGGGTAGTGTGGCTATAAGGAAAAAAAGACCCTTTTCTAATCATCAGGTAATTAACTAGCATTTATTGAGTGCCTACTGTGTTCCACACACGGTGCTAGGAGCTGAGGGTACAAGGAAGCAAGTGAAATGGTTTCTGCCTCTGTGGATTCTTATGTTTCTTGGGGGAAGACAATGCATACAACATATCCTCATCAAATGTATAGATAGAGTGCTGGACTTGGAATCAGTCAACAAGCATTTATTAAACACTTATTGTATATCTAGTACCTTGCTAAGTGCTGGGGATATAAAGGAAGGCAAAAACATGGTTCTTCTTTGTGACCTCCATTTGGGGTTTTCTTGGCAAAGCTACTGCAGTAGGTTTGCCATTTCCTTCTCTACTGTATTTGACTGATGAGGAAACTGAGGCAAACTGAGACCTAGGGTTTCAGAGCTAATAAGTGTCCAAGGGCAGATCTGAAGTCAGGAAGATGAGTCTTGCTGACTTCAGCACTGGTGTTCTATCTAATGTGCCACAGTGTTTCAATAATACTTATACAATGTAAATGGTGGATAATCTCAGAGAAGGTACTTAGCAGCTGAAGATCAGTCTCCTGCAAACTTTGGCACCTGGAAGGAAGCCAGAGAAAGAAGTGGGAGAGGGGGAAACAGTTACAGACATGGAGGCTGGCAAGTGAAAGGCTGTTGGAGTTTGGAGTTGGTGTGCTAGATCATGGAGTGTATGAGTTCAAGTCCTTTCCCAAACATTTGTTAGCTCTGTGATGCTGGGCAAGTCACTTATATTCACTCATCTCTGAAGTGGGAAGGCTAATAACTCTTAGGATTGTATTTGCATACATTAATATGTGGAGATAAAATGAGTTAACGGATGAAAAGTATTTTACAAACCTTCAAGGGCCATATAAATTACAGAATACTGATAGCTAAAAATATGCAAAACAAAACACAAGATAATTGGGAGAAGTTTCTCTGACTTAGAAGAGCTGAGTTTTAGTCTCAATTTTCACTTTAATGGAAAGAAATTACAGTTCTGTAAAATGGGTATATTTTGATCGAATGAGTATACACACACACACACACACACACACAGTCCTTGCAAGACTATTGTGGGAAAAAAAGTGCCTTTTAAATTTTAAAGTGCTACAAAATAAGTTGTTGTTGTTGTTTTTAAATCATCAAGGGTGATGACAGGATTAGGGAAAAAGGAACACTGAAAATTAGACCCATGGAATTTTAGAGCCCACAAGTGACCTTAGAAATCTAGCCTCATTGTCTTATTTTACTTTGAAGGAAATAGTCATTTGAAGAAGGCCCAGTGACTTGGTCAAAGCCACACAGCTGATCTTTGTTATCCTGTACTAATCCTGCCTTGATGGGCAGTTTTATATCGTTATTTTTATATCCTTATCCTGGTGGAGTTTCAGTCTGGGAGCTGTTCCCTTTTTGACTTTCCATAACCCATAATTATTATCAGTTCTACCTCCTTTGAGATGATGGTTTTTTTGATGTCTCCTGGGGAATAAAAAAAGTGACTCTTCCCAGTTCCCTGACCACATGTGAAAAAGAGTTTTTTAAAAACGCACAATCTTGGGTGGTCTGGCAGTGCTGGCTCCAAGCCTTTGCTTCCATCTCTGCATTGGCCGGCTGTCCTATGGCCTGTTTTCCGGGGCTGTCTGCCCAGCAGTTCCCATAAAACTGCCTGTCCTCTCATCTCCTTGGCCCTTCCCTTATCCAGGAAAATTGGTTTCTGGGCTGTGGGATCAATGTCCCTGTAGTCACTCAATATTCTCTCCAGATGGGCCATTGAGAATTGACGTCAGGGTCTGTTTTAACATGACTGTTGGTTGAATCTCCACTGCTTCATGTGGTGTGGAGATCCCCCTGGCTTCTCAAAGTCAGGCAATTCTTGGAGCTTGGCTAAAAAGTTTGGGATGGAGAGGGGTACTGTGTGGAGGATATTCCAACTGCTGGAAGGAGCATCCCATCTTCTAGAAATTCAAGACCAAGGTTTTGTATGTATGTATATGTGTCTATTTGGAGGGAAAGGGTTAGAAAGATAGGATGGTGAGCTGCAGGAAAGGAGGTATCAGTGCCAGGGTGGCAGTCCAAGGATGGGGAATGACTAGGGAGTGGTTTTCTGCTGCACAATTTAAAGATGGCAGTCCTGAATTCAAATTCAACCTGGACAATCTATAGCCTTTCTTTACTTCTTCCTTCTTTCATTTTCCTTCTCTGTAAAATGGTGATAATAATTAGCATCCACTTCTCAGGGTTGATGTAAGGATTGAATGAGATCATAATTGTAAAGCATCTGGCTCAATGCTTGGTACACAGCAAGCACTTAATAAATGCTTGTTTCCTTCTCTCTTTTTTTTCCCCCCCTACTGCTGCAAGGAAGAAGTGTTGTCTGGATCCTTAGTTGTATGCACTCTGGGTCATTGCACCTTGCCTTAATTTCAACCATGCTCAAAAACTGGCCACAAAGATCAAGTTTTGTCAGATCCCTTTAAGATAGAAAGGCTCTGAGTTCAAGTTTGGAAAATGGAAATCCACAGACAGAGACAGAGAGATGGACAGACAGAAAGATGGGGGGAGGAAGAGAAAGAAAAGAAGTGTTATTTTGCTAAGTCTTCATTAATTCAGAGAAGCTTTTCACTAAATGGTTGGCTGCTGGATGAAAACATTACATATCTGCACATACACACATATGTGTATTTATGTAGATGTATGGATAGACAGACAGAAATGGAAAGATAGATAGTTCAGGCACAGATAGACAGATAGATACACAGATAGATAGATGTATTTGACATCAACTCATGAAACTTTCAAGGCAAGGGAAGCTGGAATCTATCTTGATAGAAGGATTCTCTAGATGGGCATAAAAAGGGGATATGGGTATCTATATGAAAGTAAGCATCAGGTCCTCCCCCTGCTCATCACCAACTCCGGATCAGCATAAGAGTAACACGTGCCTGGAAAGTAGGTGGTCTTGGTTTAGTGTTCAGGATGCCAAACTTGTACACCAGAAGATCTGAGTTCAAATTCTGCCTCAGATAGTAACTAGCTATGTCATTAGTCGCAAATGATTTAATCTCATTTAAGTCCTCCTTTGTAAAACAGGGAAAATAGTTCCTCAAATGGTTGTTTTGAGGCCCTAATAATTTTAGATTTAGACGTCAAAGAAAAAAAGTTTGGCTAATTTATGTAAGAAATAAATTTCAAGCATTCCTTTGCCTGAGAAAGCCTTTCCCCTCCTTTCCTTCCTGAGTCCTACCTAATGAGTATCATTTCTTGGAAAGCCAGGAAGGAAAGAGCTCTTAACAGTTAAAATGCTAACAAAACATTCTTAGTACCATTATACAGATGTGGTTTAGTGAGTTTTATTTCTTAGATGGGGGCAGGGAAGGGCTTTTCCAAGATCTGTTTAGCACTTTTTCTGTCATTGTTGAGTCAATATTTGGTCATGTCTGTCTCTTTATGACCCCATTTGGGGTTTTCTTGGCAGAGATATGGGAGGGGTTGTCCATTTCCTTCTCAGTTTATTTTATAGATGAGAAAACTGAGGTAAATGGGTTAAGTGATTTCTCCAGAATCTTAACCAAAAAAAAAAAACACCAAACCCAGTGGGGTCATGAAAAATCATATTTGACTGAACAACAATAAAAATCAGATTTAGAGAGAGAGGCACATTGATCACTAGGTACAATTTTACTTTGTATAGAACATCTTGGGAATATCATCTCCTCAGATGTAGAAAAGTTGATTTCTTTATTGTCCAATTATATCCATGTACCAATGAAATCACCACAGTATTGAGTATGTCGTATTGAAATTGAAGTAATAATTATTATCGCCATTGACTGCTGACATGGTGGTTTAATGTTTGCAATGTATTTTACAGAGGAGATTACATTTGAACTCACAACCACCCTCAACTCAAATCAAATATTGTCCCCATTTTGTAGTTGAGGAAACTGAATCTAAGAGATTTTCATGGATATACATTTTCTAAGTATCCAAGGGGATTTAGACCCAATTTTTGCTTATCTTTGTTTCCCTTTGCATTCCTTGACCAAGAACTTAGCAGCCAACATATCATGGATGGGACCAATAATATATCATAAAGCTAAAAACCCATGTAATTAAAGTAGTAAGTTGGTGTTTAGTTGTGTCCATCTCTTTGTGACTCCATGGATCATCAAGCCCTTCTGTTCTCTACTAAATGTCAAAGTCGGTCCAAGTTCATGTTGCCCTGGGTCCAATAAAATACCTATCCTCAAGCCTTATGCATTAAGACCTGGGCTCTCTCTTTTTTTGTGATGGCCACATCATTTGGAGAATGGCTGAATAAGTTATGACCCATGAAAATAAAGGAATATTATTGTTCTATGAAAAATGATGAACAGATTGGGAAAATGTACACAAACTGATGCTGAATGATGCGAGCAGAACTAGGAAAACATTGTACACAGCAGCAACAAGATTGAGCGATGATCAACTATGATAGACTTGGTTCTTCTTAGCAATTCAGTGATTCAAAGCAATCTCAATAAACTTTGCATGGAAAATGCCATCCACATCCAGAGAGAGAACTATGGAGACTGAATGTGGATCAACACACTGTATTTTAAACTTTTTTTTCCTTCTGTTTTTTTTTTTTTTTTTCTCACGGTTTTCTCTCAACATGACTTGTATGGAAATAGGTAAAAAAATGAATATATGTGTGTAACCTAAAAAAAAGAAAAGAAAAGAATGGACTAATTAAAAAGAGTAGGGGTAGGGGAAAAGACCTGGGTCCCATCTATAAAATGCTTACATGATATATCAATGTTACAGTTCTCAAAATTCGATCTAATGCTGATAGGCTGGCTTTAATAAGCACTAATAAAGCATCTGGGTGAGTTACTTTTTGAGCCTCAGTTTCCTCATCTATGAAATAGGGACAATAATACCCATAGTTCTTCCCTCCCAGGATGGCCATGATGGTCTGTGAAATCTTTGAAATATTGAGAAATCACTGCTAAGTGGTCTGTTGATCTTATCCCAAGTTCCCCTGAAGAGTCTGGCTGTGAGTGGTAGAGGCTGACTTGAGGGCCAGGCTTTTTCCAGGGATATCTAAAGGTTTTAAGTAGTTTTAAGTGATTTCATATGACTGATTGTTTTATTGTGCAGAGCCCCTCCTGCTTCTTTGGGAAGCCATGGAAATGGTGATGAGGTCATTAATATGGACCATCTTTTTCTCTTTTAAAAAACAATTTCAAAAATATCTCTTAGTGAGTGTTGCTGAGATAGACAAGATGGAAGTTTGGCTGCTTTCATTTGGAAACCTGGAGAGCTTTCGAGAACCAAGGGGGAGGAGGCTTCTGGTTTTAATGACTCCAAGGAATGGAGGGGAGAATGAGATGGGCAATTTTCGGGGTATCTGGGACACATGTGGTATTGGGCAGAATAATTGGTGCAGGTGTTCATTGGTTGGCCGGGGACAAGCAGGGCAAGTTTCCCGTGTCCTCATGTCCAGAGGCCGTGGGGTCTGGTGGAGATGCTGTGGCTTTGCTGGAAAGCTCTGGTGCCTGATTCTGATTTGGGTCAAGGCTCCTGCTATTGCTACCATATCTGCTTCCCTTGGGAACTTGACTCTCTATAACAATAACAACTTCCTCTTTTTATTGTGTTTATAGAATGCTCAACTTACCCTGTTATGGAGGTCATGTTGGGGTTTTGGGGGCACCTGTAACTTTATCTGCATGGTGAACTCCTGGTGTGAAAATTCCTTCCATAAATGCACGTCAGCAGAATTGGAAGGGACTTCAGGGAACAGCTAATCTCCAGCCCTCTCCTCTGTAGATTGAGGCTCAGAGGGATTAGCTCAGTCACACAGCTGGTATCTGAAGCAAGATTTGAATACAGATCATTAAGACTCTTAAGTGCTGTGTCCTTTCTAGTAAAACATAAAGAGTAAGAGGTAAATTTGTGGTTTAAATAAAAGATCACAGCATCAGTGATAGAAAGGACCTTATAAGTCATTGGATCTAGATATCTCATTTTGAAAGTGAGAAATGTGAAATATTCTTTTTTTTTTAGCTTTTTAAAATTTATTTTTTATTTTATAATTATAACTTTTTTTTTTTTTTTGACAGTACATATGCATGGGTAATTTTTTACAACATTATCCCTTGCACTCACTTCTGTTCTGATTTTTCTCTTCCCTCCGTCCACCCCTTCCCATAGATGGCAAGCATTCCCATACATGTTAAATATGTTATAGTATATCCTAGATATAATATATGTATGCAGAACCGAATTTCTTGTTGCACAGGAAGAATTTGATTCAGAAGGCAAAATAACCTGGGAAGAAAAACAAAACTCCAAATCCAAACAATTTACACTCATTTCCCAGTGTTCCTCCTCTGGGTGTAACTGATTCTGTCCATGATTGATCAATTGGAACTGAATTAGATCTTCTCTTTGTTGAAGATTTCCTCTTCCATCAGAATACATCCTCATACAGTATTGTTGTTGAAGTGTACAGTGATCTTCTGGTTCTGCTCATTTCACTCAGCATCAGTTCATGTAAGTCTCTCCAGGTCTTTCAGAAATCATCCTGCTGGTCATTTCTTATAGAACAATAATATTCCATAATGTTCATATACCACAATTTATTCAGCCATTCTCCAATTGATGGGCATCCACTCAGTTTCCAGTTTCTAGCCACTACGAAAAGAGCTACCACAAACATTTTGGCACATACAGGTCCCTGTGCCTTCTTTAGTATTTCTTTGGGATATAAGCCCAATAGTAGCACTGCTGGATCAAAGGGTATGCACAATTTGATAATTCCAGATTACAGCAGACCTTTTTAATCTTTCCCCACTTGACTCCTTTTTGCCTGAGACATTTTTATGTGACCACAATATAAAGGCTACTAAATAGGTTTATAGATCAAACCTTTATTGATGGCAAATCAAAATTTCACAGCCCCTGCATGCAGTTACGAGACCCCATATGGGATTTCTCAATGACTACTAAAGGACTTTTCTATCCTCATGCATCCCTGAGTCCATTTCAGAATTTCAAAGAAGGTGGGCTCTAGATCACAGTAGCACTTTGCCTTTCTGAGACCTTTCTATAGATATCATGCAGATAGCCTTTTAAACCATATGATTCTATTTTTAATTGTACTATGACTATTTACAGTGGGAGGTTCCATGTGGGCACAGAGCCATTATGGGAGATTTATAAATAGAGTCCCTCCTTCAACTCAAGGCATGTGGTCAGCACTGAGGTCAACCAGCCAAGGTATATATTCAGGTTATATCCAATGCTTAACACTTGACTTGGCTGCTCCATGATCCAGCCTACCTCTGGCTCACATACACCATTTCCATGGTCCATGTCTAGACCATTGCCCAGGTTATCCCTGCACCTGGATTATAGCTTCCTCTCATTTGAAAGGATCAAAGAATCAGACATTAGAGGTAAAGGGGATTGAAGTGATAGATATTGAGTGATTTCTCTAGCTAGATGGGATTTAAACCTGGGACTTCCTGCTACCAAGGCCAACATTTTATCTGTTCTCCTCTTCTAAGCTCTGGTTTCCTTTAACTCAGCTCAAGAACCATCTCCTGATGAGTATTTCCACCAGCTCCTAGTGTCCATTCCCCCGTGTACTTTTTTTTTTTTTTTTTTTTTAAGGCATGTACTTATTATGCATTTATTCTGAATATATTTCCCTTTGTACCTGTAGTGTTGCCTGATAGGATGTAAGCTCCTTGAGCACAGGAGCTTCATTTTTGTTTTTTTATGTCCCAGTGCCCAGCTCAGTCAGTACTTAATAAAATGCCTACTGATTCCTGACCCTTTGGGGCCATTTGGGAGTTAGAAGGAAAGGGAAGTGATTTCTTAATGACTACTAGGGGACTTTCTGTCCCCATGCATCCCTGAGTCTAATTCACATCTGTAGTCTGTCCTAAAGCTTTGGGTTTTGTAATACCACATGGCCCCTACCTCATTAGGGGCTGAGGCTGAACCTTCCCAAATGTGGTTATTCCATCTACTCCATGAGAAAGTTTGGCCTTGTGGTCCTGTGTGGACTTGTTTGTTTGTGTTTGAAGCTTTCCAACTGTGACTTTGACGTCATGGCTAGGAGGCAAAGCGGGTATCCCAGGAGGGACAGCTGGTTATTTTGTCTCCTACAAATGCAGGACTCTGGCAGGCACCCCTGGAGGAGTTTTAAGTGGGAGGTAAGGAAATGGGATAGAATGATGGGATACCAGGCTGAGTGGTGGTTTGGGGTTGAAGGTCCTGTTTCCTTTCCATCTCTGCCTCCCTTCTCTCCGTGTGCCCAGCTGCCCTGCCTACAAGCAGCCTGTGCCTTGGAGGGAATGGTGGTCAGCTCTCAGGCAGGAGAATACAGGAATCCTGCCAGCAGCTTCATCTCCGCCCAGTGTTTGTGGTCTTCTGGTCAACCCCATGTCTCTGTGTTGATTTCTTAGTTGCGTCAAAAAACCCAGAAGGTCTCCTAAAGATTCTCAGAAAGAGGTTTTGCAACAAGTTGGCCTTGACTGCCAAATGATTGGATTTTTAAAAAAATGTTTAATCTGCCAGCAGGAATTCATAAATTTCAGCCTTGGGGGTAGGGAAGACTAAGTTGAACGTTTTTGAATAGTGGAAAAGAATTAAAGAATTTGTTGGATAAAGGTCTAGACTTGGAGTTAAGTTTTAGCTCTTTCCTGATACTTGCTAGCAGTGTGATCCAGAATAAATCATTTCACCTCTTTAAATCTCCATTCTCATCTGTAAAATGGGGCAATTTGATGACATAGTGGATAGAATACTAGACTTCATTTTCCTGACCAGTTCAAATCTGGCCTCAGACACTAGCTGCCTGATCCTGGGAAAGTCACTTAACCTGGTTTGCCTCAGTTTCCCTAATTGTCAAATGAGCTAGAGAAAGAATGACGGTCCCAAATGGGGTCATGAAGCATCAGACATGATTAGAATGACTGAACAAGAACAAAATAGGGATTATGGGTCCTGGAGAACTTAGCTCACAGGGATGCTAGGGAGCCACAAATCATATAAAGCTCATAACACGCTTTATAAACTTAAAGGCATTCTATCCATTATTATAAGGGAAGGAGGGGACTGTAAATTGCCGCTCTGAATTTCCAAAGGGCAGATTTAGAGAAAGTCTAGGGAAGAAATCACAAGGGACTTCTATATTTTGGCAATTTCCAGTGATTTGGGGGGTGGGGGAAAATAATGAGAAATTGATGGAGAGGACTATGGAGAAGTACTTTAATGAAGAAGGATACAATGAAATGTTAACTTATGGTCACACATCCATCAGTGGAGGTCATCTGGTTCCATTTTTCAGATTAGGATATCAAGGCCCAAAGTGAGAAAGTGACTTCCCTTAGAATCATACAAGTGTTGTTGTTCAGGCATTTCCATGACCACTTTTTTTAATGTTTTCGTGGTAAAAATACTAGAGTGATTTGCCATTTCTATCTTCAGTTCATTTGACAGATGAGGAAACTGAGTCAAAGGGGGTGAAGTGGATTGCCCATGATCACCCAGCAAGGAAGTGTCTGAGGCAGGATTTGAACTCAAGATGATGAGTCCTCCTGACTCTGGGGCTTGTCTCTATTCATTGATTGTACAGTGACAGGATTTGAATCCTGTTCCTCTTATCCCACCCTTCATAGGCAAATTATAGACTCCTGCAACATAACAAGATATGTGTCCAAGTTGGAAGCAATCTCAGCAGCCATCTATTCTTGATGGAAAATCCTTGACCAAATGACTTAGTCTTGGCTGAAAGATGAAATTCGCTACCTTCCAAGGTAGCCAGCTCCACTTTGGCACAGCTCTGATTATTAGGATATTTTCCCTTACGTTTAACCTAAATCTAACTCCTTATAACTCCTCTCCACCTCCTCCCCAGGGGGCCAAAAAGAACAAGCCAGATTAATTCTTTTCCCACATGACAGGGTCACCACAGTACTTGCTCAATAGAGCCGGTTTGAATCTTAGCTATAAAATGTTTTGCCAACCTTAAAGTTTTTGTAATTTTTTTTTTTTTTTTTTTTTTAATGATTAGTCTGGTCAGGTCAGCCAGGGAGGTGAACAAGGAGCTTGCCCTAGAGACTTGCATCTCTGCTCATGTGGCTTCACTCCTTTGGGGTCTTGCCACTCACTCCCAGATCTGGGGGACCCAGATCATCAAGGGTCTGTCATGGAGAGCTTTCTAGCTGCAGGGACCTCCTTTACAGTAAGAGGTCTTGGCTCTCTCTGCCCCAAATTACAGGAAACTGTCAAAGCTTCAGTGATTTATTATCTGAGACTCAAACCAGTTCTCCAAGTTTCAGATATGTCCCTCAAGCCTCTGAGCTATAGTGGGGGAAAGGGGGAGAGGAGAGAAAAAGAGGAGGGTAGATAAAGGGAAGAAGAGGGAGATGAGAGACAGATGGAGAGAGAGAGAGGGAGAGAGAAAAGGAGGGAGGAAAGGAGAGAAAGAGGAGAATGATAGAGACACAAAGAGAAGGGAGTATGGGGGAAAGGATAGAGAAATGAAGGGAGGGAAAGAGAGAGAAGGGAGAGAGGGAGAGAGAAAAGGAGAGAGGGAGGAAAAAATGAGAGACAGAGTGAGAGTGCTCCTTCTTATTTATGGTCATTCTGGGATGGGAATCCCTGTTTAGCAGGGGGCCTCAGGACTAAAAGTTCCAAAGTGATTGGTGGGAGAGCTTTTGGGCTTGTGGAAGCATTTGAAGGCTGTATCCTGCCTCCAAACCCAACCTTTCCCCCACTATGTCATGCTACATCTCTTGAGGCATCCCAGCCATGGATCCCCTGCTGTATAACTGTGCTCTGAAGTTGAGTCTTATGTTTCATTTTCCCATGATCTTTGTGGAGTATCCACTCAAAGTAATCTCTAGCCCAGATCCTGGCCCAGAGAGCAGCCACCTTACCTCCTTCCAGAGGACCAAAATAGCAGATATGGATTGGAATTTATCCCCAGTCACCCAATTCTGACAGTAATTTCTGAGGTCATTTCAAAGACTCCTATAGATTCAAGGGCAGCGGTGTAAAATGTTTTAATTTTATTGATATCTCTGGTTGTTATATCACTTCCATGTCTAAATATCTCTCTTCCACCTGCATTGAACCATCCTCTGTGGCAAAGAATAAAGAAAGAGTTAAAAAGCAGATCCATGAAAGCATCCCCATGCATTGGACAGTGTATGCAACATTCTATACCTGTGTGTTCCCACTTGAAAGAAGGAAGGAGGGGTGCATTTTCTCAGTTTTTCCCCAGGACTATGTTTGTGGGAATTGTTTTTCATTTTATCTCTGTCCTTTGCCAAAGTGGAGAGAGCATGGAATGGTGGATAGAGTCAGCTTCAGAAAGAGCTAGGAAAATCAGGTTCTAGTTCCACCCGAACTCAGTGTGTTACCTTTGTAAGTCAGTGTGTTACCTTTGTAAGTCAGTGTGTTACCTTTGCTTCAATTTCTTTGACTTTTAAATGGGGATACTAATAGTACCAACTCTCAGTGCTGTTGTGAGGATAAAATGAAGGCGTTTTAGTTTATCTTAGCACTGTGCCTAGTATATAGTAGGTGTGTTTCTTACTCCTTCACACCCACTCCTGAATAACTTATTTCATTTCTGGGGTCCTCAGTTTCTCCATCTGTAAATGAGGGTATTGGACTAGAAGCTCTTTGTCCACTGACCTTTCAACTATAAATCTAGGATCCTTTTTGAGTGTTGGATTAGATGCTCTCTTCTATTGACCTTTTCAACTATAAATCTAGGATCCTTTTTGAGTGTTGGACTAGATGCTCTCTGTCTACTGATCTTTCAGCTATAAATCTAGGATCTTTTTTGAGTGTTGGACTAGATGCTGTCTATTGACCTTTCAACTATAAATCTAGGATCCTTTTTGAGTGTTGGATTAGATGCTCTCTTCTATTGACCTTTCAACTATAAATCTAGGATCCTTTTTGAGTGTTGGATTAGATGCTCTCTTCTATTGACCTTTCAACTATAAATCTAGGATCCTTTTTGAGTGTTGGATTACAAGCTCTGTCTACTGACCTTGCAGCTATAAATCTAGGATACTTTTCTCAGTGCTTTGTGTCTAGTAGCTCCTTGTTGAACTGAATCAATTGTGATTAAATCCAAGAGAATTGGCTGAATCTAAGAGAACTGGCGAGTGTGCTAGAAAGTAAACGGACTCAGCAGTGGTTGCTGTTGGAGCTGAATCTATGCCGAACCAACCCAGGATGTTGATGTTTCTGCTGCCAAAAGGTGTTTTGCAAGCCAGGGACCATGCGTGCGTCGGTCCTGGCCAAATGCAGCTCTTACAAACTTACTTGAGATTCTGCCTAGCCTCTTAAAGTAGCTGCAATATTCTGGTTTCTTGTGCATTTCATTTTCTCTTTTTCTCCCTTCCCATGAATTAGCCCAGAATGTAAACTTGTTGAGTGTAGGAATTAGGGTTGCCTGGCCAAGTCTCATGACCCTATACTTCGGCACGGGCTGGTGTGTTGGATTCTGATTTCCCTGCTCATGGCCTGGACTCCAGTCCTGCAGGTGGGCTCCCAGAGGCAGGTGGAGCATCAAGCAGGGCTTGCTTGGTTGTGATTGGGCAGAGACTTTCCTTTCCTAATGAGTTTTTGGGGAATATAAGCTCATCAGATTTTCAAGGGGGAAGGCTCCTTTGGAAACCATCTATTTCTGTTAAAGTCCATCTTTTCAGGCTCCCAGATTGACAAAAGGTGACATATTTACCTCACATGGTCAGCATTGCATCAGATAGACCTTCAATGGCATTTATATCTGGTTCCTCTCTTTCCCATCTTTACCTCCCAGGATGCCTCCTTCAAGCCCTCATCACTCTATTCAGTACTATTGATAGTCTCCCAATTGGTGTCTCTACCTCAGGTTTCTCCATCTTCCATGCAGCCTGTAGAGAGATTCCCTTCCTCCCTTACTTCCTTCCTTCCCTCCCTCCCTCCTCCTCATTGTCTCTTGGACTCTCTGATTTTCTTCAAAGCCATCTTCTGGGAGGATCCTTTATGGGCTCCTCAGCTGATCAAGCAACCCTCAAAATCTTACTTGGGGTCTGCTTGGTCTGTGTCTGTGTGTGTTTATGTTGTCTTTGCCATTAAAATGTGATGTCTACATCAATAATCTGAATGTTGTGAGATGATAAAGAGCAAGCTGAGCTCCAGAGAGAAAGACAGGAAGAAATACCTCCTCCTGCTCTTTTGTAGAAGTGGAGGGCCAGGGATGGGAAAATTGCATAGAACATCAGAAATTTCTCTCTCTCTCTCTCTCTCTCTCTCTCTCTCTCTCTCTCTCTCTCTCTCTCTCTCTCTCTCTCTCTCTCTCTCTCTCCCCCCCCCCCTTCTTGGCAGGTGCTAGTTCAGTGCTTTATTTAACAAAGAAGGATGTGGAGGACTAGAGGGAAAATGACTTGGTTAGAACTCCTAGTAATAAGTGCTGGTGTTAGAGCTTTTGTTTTGAATCCATGTCTTTGTTTCAATTTTGGGGAGTACCAGTTTGGTGGTCCTGTGGATAGAGTTGTGCCCCTTGAGTCGGGAGGACCTAAGTTATAACCTAGCCTCAGATACTAACTGGCTGTGTGACCTTTGGCAAGTCACTTTATCCCAATTGCCCCCCCCCCCCCCCTTAAAGCAACAAATCCAATTCTTCCTGCCTGCACTCTAAAGGCGCACACACACACACACACACACACACACACACACACACACACACACATACACACACACACACACATACACACACACACACACACACATACATACACACACACATATACACAGACACACACAGAGCAGATTTGGCTTCTTGCTGTGCATCAGAGGGCCAAAAGTTGTGGGGGGATGAGAAGTACAATTTCCTGGTATGTGAAGTCTGCCTCTCTTGGCAATTAGTCTTATCAAAAGGGTGAAGGGGCCCTTCCTGATTTGGGTATTCTGGCTTGAATCAGCTTCCTGCCTATCCCTCTAGGCCTGGCTGGCACTACCTGCTAGTAGTTTGGGGTTAAGTTCGATCCTGTGAGTGTGCAAGTTGGGGCAACCAAGCGTTTCCGGAATAGTGAGCCATCGTTTGTGGTCACGTCCTTGGAGGCTCCCAGCGGGGAGATCCAGGGGAAAGAAGCATCTTCCCAGATTTCCTTGAACTGTTCCCTTCATCATTTCATATGTTCTTATATATCTTCAGCATTCTGTTGCACTCATATAACATAACTTGCTCAACTATTCTCCATTTACTTAAGATCCATTTCTTTACCATAACAGAAACAGCTTCTGTAAATACTTTATTACTGTCATTATTATTAATTATTATTTAGTCATTTTAGTCATCTCCAATTTTTTGTGACTGTAAATACTTTATGACTATCATTATTATTAATTATTGTTTAGTCATTTTAGTCATATCCAATTCTTTGTGATTACATTTGGGGTTTTCTTGGCAAAGAAAGTGGTTTGCCATTTCCTTCTCCAGCTTATTTTACAGATGAGGAAACTGTGGAAAATAGGATTAAATGACTTGTTCAAGATTACACAGAAGTTGAGGACTCAGATCTCCTGAGTCCCATGGCGTCCCATAGTTGCATCAAATAATAATAGCTACCATTCATATAGCACCTACTATGCATCAGGCACTGTGCTAAATGCTTTACAATTATTATTTTATTTCATCCTAACAACATCCCTGGGAAGTAGTTATTAAAATTATTATTTTTATTTTATAGTTGAGGAAACAGAGACAAACAGATTAAGTGACTTTACTAAAGTGGCACAAAAAGCATTTGAAGCTGAATTTGAACTCAGAACTTAGTGGTCCAGGTCCAGAGCTCTATCCATGGTACCACCCAGCTTCTTCTGACTTGCCTAAATCACAGCTACTTTCTTTGATCCCTTTGGGGTATAGGGTTAATAATACAGGATCTGTGATTCAGTCTTGGCTCTATAACTCTACGTGTGATGTTAGAGAAATAATTTCTCTCTGGGTTTTCCATTCTTCCTTTGTAAACTTGTACAAAAGACTGCAAATAGAGGCAGGCTCCAAAGCTGTGGATGACCCCATGCTCCTTCCTGGGATGCATGTGGCACCAGGAGGGGACATCAGAGAGAGAGAGAGAGAGAGAGAGAGAGAGAGTAGTGTTCACTTCCCTCAGGCCTGGAGCCAGATCTGAATTTCAGTTTTCAGTGCCTGGAGATGAAGTCAGGGAGGGTGATGTGACTCAGTGAATCTGAGAATTTGCTCCAGAGGTTTTCTCCAACAGAACAGAGATCAAGGACTGTCTTTTTTTTTGCCTTTATATCCAGTACCAAGCTCAGCCTTGATGAGATAGGTGATACCCAATAAATGCTTGTTGATGATTAATTGGAGGCCAAGTAATAAAAGCCTCACTTTCCCCATCTATGAAATGGGCATATTAATTGTATGCCTATTCCATCATTATATCAGGAATAGCTTAGGATTATCTAGAAGAGGGTTTAATAAACCTTTTCCACTCACAACCTTTTTAGCCTGAGAAATTTTTAACACAACTTCAGGTATAAAATAGGTATACAAATCAAACATTTACTGATAATAAATCATAATTTTGTGACCCCCACATTCAGGTACAAGACCCTATAGAGGGTCATATCTTACAGTTTAAGAAGCCTGGACCTAGAAGGCTTGCTCATATGTGCTTGGATTTCTTTGTAATACTAGAGTATTGTGGGATAATATTATAGGAATAGAAATTGTATACATAAATTATAAATACTTAGAGAATATATAGAGAAGTTATAGATACTTATGTATCTATATATATGTATATAGATACATATGTGTAGATATAGATATATGTGTCATACAAATTATATAAGAAGTTCATTTATGTTTATGTAGTCATTATCTATTGCTCTCTTGGGTCTGCTTCCTTCTTTCTGTATCAGTTCATGTAAATCTTCTCACATTTCTCCATCATCATCATTACACACACAGTCATATTCTATCCCATTTATGGAGCACCGTGTGTTTTAGTGTTTCTCAGCAGCCTGCTTTGTTTCTAAAACTTTGCAATTTGGTTTCCTTTCACAACCAGAACACAATGTAACGAGGTTGGATCTTTAGGGAGATGTGATGATTTTCTGGGTTGGGACTTAGGCCATGAACCATGAGAGAATTACCAGGATTAGAGAACCAAAACATGGAAGGGGCCTTGGAACTGATCCAGTTTAGAAGTCCTCAACCTGGAGTCTGACCTTTTTTATGCCCCTGACTATTTAATAACTGTATTTTAATATAATTGATTTCCTTTTTAGTCCTACTATTTATTTTATGCATTTAAAAACATTTATGTTGAGAAGTGGTCCGCAGGATTTTATACACTGCCAGAAGTCCATGATGCACAAAACTGTTAAAAGTCTCTGATCTTGTTCAAACCCCTCATTTGAAGATGAGTAAACTGAGGTCCAGAGGGATTGGTCCCACACTTTTTAGGGTCAGGGATAAGATCTGAACATAGAACTTCTGACTCCAAATAGACCCAGTTGGGACCTGAGAAGCCATCAATTTAGTCCAAACTCCTCATTTTACAGATGAATAAACTGAGGCCTGAGGCTATTAATTGACTTCCCCATATATCATATATCACATATAAAGTCAAAGGTAGTTCCTCTGACTCCAAAGTCAGAGCTCATTTCACTGCAACATGCTCCCTTCTTCTCCCAGCCCTGCAGATTTGGAACACACTTTCTGTGGTCAGGAGGGGGCAGGGAAAAGAGAGTTTTAGAAATTCTTCAAGTCTGCTGTGTGCTTGAATCTCCAAATATATTTAATTTTTATTCCAAAAGTCAAAGTTTTTTGGTGAGAGAAAACATTGCTGGCTGTTAAATTTTCTTCTGGAGGGTACTTTGTATTTATCATCACGCCCCTCAGTTCCTCCACCACCGCCAACTTTTGGAAAAGCGTGGCAAAATTAAGAGAAAAAAATTATTAAAATTCTTTTGGACTCATAAGCTGCATCTTTCCTAATGCTGCAGGCTGTTTGTTTACTTCATCCTCAGAGAATGAGATACTTCTTGGCTTTTTAAATACCACACAATATCCCAGATCTGCCTGAATCATTTCTTCTTATAGGCTTTGCAAATTTCATGAGCTTATGGCTGTCAGGTTTTCAGAAACCTCTCGGTTATAGGCCATCCGGACCAATGGCTAACACAGCTACATGTGGTTTTTACATTATTAGCTGGATGCCATTATCAAACATCTGTGCCAGCTCTATACACTTAGCCATCCTATCCTTTGGAATTCTCTCCCATTCTTTCCAATTGAATTCTTAATATCATAACAAACTCTTAGCAAATGTAATCATTTTCCTTTGCCAGACTGGCTCAGATTTTGGGGTGTGTATGAGTTAATCAGGGTTCAATGACTCGCCTAAATCAGAGCTAGTATCAAGTATCTGAGACCAGATTTGAATTCAGATGCTCTATCCACTATACCACCTAGCTAGCCCAGCTCAGATTTATTTACTTATTTATTTATTCATTTATTCATCATTCATTCACCCATTCATCAATTTATTTACATATTTACTCATTTATTTATTCATTCATTCGTTCATTTATTTATTTATTTATTTTTGCTGAGGCAATTGGAATTAAGTGACTTGCCCAGGGTCACACAGCTAGGAAGTGTTAAGTGTCTGAGACCAGATTTGAACTCAGGTCCTCTTGAATTCAGGTGCTCTATCCACTGTACCACCTAGCCACCCTGCTGCTCAGATTTTTAAAGTAATACCATGTTCTGACTTGGCACTAACCTCCCCCCCCAAGTTGCTATCTTCACCCACCTTGTTCCTTGTTTGTGTATATTTGCATACTTATATAAGAATCCATCTTTGTACTTTATATATTGTTTAAAAAATTCAAATTCTGGCTCTAGTTTAGTTAATCTTGATATTAGCTGGAAAGGTCTAGCAACCTGACCAGCTGGGGAGTTAATTGGTTTATTAACCAGCCTCAGAATGGATTTGGGTCCCACATTTTCCAAAGGGAAGACTCAGCAGAGAATTTGGTGTATGACATGTAAGGGATGGTGCTTCCCCCCCTCCCCACCAGAGTCTATACATAGATACCCAATACACATACACACAGGGATGCATTGCAACACACATGTACATACATGCACGCTTTTGTAGGTATTATATACAGTGTGTGTGTGTGTGGGGGGGGACCCTGCCAAGATTTCAGCTCATGGTACAACACTCCCCATTTGTGCTGATTTACGTGGGAATGACTGATGCTGTCAGAAGGAGTCTGGGCTATATCTCCAGAGGGGGTTGAAGGAGTTCTGGCTAGGAAGCTGATGGAGTTGGGTGCACAGGTGGTATTTTCATTTCTTCTTCCTGCTGGTAGTTGTGACAGAAGAAGAGAAAGCATTATATAGGGAGGGAACAGCTGGGTGCATAAGTGGTGGAGAAGAGGATTCGATTTCCTGGAACAGGGCCTCTAGTTCCAGAACGATGGGCAAGGAACAAAGTGTGCCTGCCTCCCCTGCTTGTGATAAAGAGTGTTGTCATGAGATCATGGCTTTAGAATGGGAAGGAATCTTCTGATTCAGCTCATTTATTTTACTGATGAAGAAAATGATCCAGAAAAAAGAAGCTGTTTATCTAAGTCACATATAAGTTGTATGTTATTGATATATATGTATTACTCCACTACTTCTAGACTTCCTAGCTATGTGACCCATTTAACCCTTTTTGCCTCAGTTTCCTCATCTGTCAAATGAGCTGGAGAAGGAAATGGCAAACCACTGCAGTATCTTTGCCAAGAAAACTCTAAATGAGATCACAAAGAGTTATTCACAATTAAAACAACTGAACAACAGCTACAAAAACTTCTAGACAGTGAGCTCCATGTATCTTGTTTTGTTTTTCTTTTTTCACTTGGTCTGCTTGAGGACTAAGCTATGGGCCTTTGTAGATTCCCTAGCACCTCACACAGCACCCTGGGATATAGAGCAAAGAACACTGGATATGGCAGCAAAAGTCTTGGATGCAAATGCTGGCTTTGTGATTTGCTTTCCATTTGGTTAAGAGCTAGCCAGTTCAACTCTTTAGGGCCCAGTTTACCCCTCTGAAATGAGGGCCTTGAGCCAGAGAATAAGCCCCTTCAGTTTTAGCGTTATAAGTACTTGCTGAAGAGTACCAAGAAGGAAAATTCTCAGTGTAATCAATATTGAGGGAATTGAAGGAAAAACAAGCTCAAATAAAACTGAAAGTATACCTCTTTGCACCCCCACTTTTTTTTTTTTAATTAGCAAAGCATTGGATTCAAAACATGCTGTAAATTGGGGAATGGCTATATAAATTATGGTACATAATTGTGATGGAATATTACTGTGCCATTAGAGACAGCCCAGTATAGGGAGACTGGGATGAACTGGTATCCAGGGAAGTAAGCAGAACCAGGTAAACTAGTAAATAGCATTGTAAATAGAATTATGCTCTGGGGACAATGGACTTTTTCTTTTTCCTGGCATATGACACTTCCAATTCCTGAATCTAGACCTTTTTATAAGTTGTGCTTCATGGAATGTTCTCCTTTACTTTTGCTTTCTGAACTCCCCAACTTCTCTTAATGCTAGTGCCTTCCCTCTGTTAATAATTTCCTATTAATCCTTTAAAGGATTAATATATATGTGTGCATGTTCATGTCATCATTAGATTGTAAGCTCCTTGAGGGTAGAGAGTGTCTCTTGCTTTTTTTTTGTACGCCCAGTGTTTAGAAAAGCATTTGCATGCAATAGGTGATTAATAAATGTTTACTGATTGATTGATGATCTTCCTCCAGGATTCAGCTTAAATCACATTTTCTATAAGGAGCAAATTTTATCTGCCAATCTCTTAGTCAGTAACTGATAGTTAACAATTTCTTGTTCCTTCTCTGTTCCCTATTCCCCCCATACCGCCATTGATACTCTACTGATAATGCCTTTCCATTAAAGTTTTCCATTTATACTCTCTCTTGTGTGCTGGTAATTGTTCATATGTTGGCTCCTCCAATAGAATGTAAACCCCAGAAACTGTGATTTGGATTTTCTTGGTATCTTTAGCACTAGTAGGTGTTTAATAAATGTTGATGATTGATTGAAAAAAGAATAAAATAAAACTGAATGTTGTGTAAGTATAATAGCCAAGTCTGGCCCCAAAGAACACATTTGAGAATGTACAAGTGATGAAGTGGGATAGTTTGGATGTGGAATGTTAGTTTTTTGGAGGGTCAGTCAAAAAACATTCATTAAATGTTCTTTGTGCCAGGGACTGCCCTGAGACTTAGGGCATCATCACACATGGCATTGTGCTTGGTTTATGTATTGGCTGAGATTTTTTCCCTTTTTCTTTTTCATTAAAAAATGTGACCTGAGAAGAAATACGCTAGCTAAAAGATAGTAATATTGATTAAAGCAAACCAGGAGGAGTGGAAGTAGAGGTGGAGCAGGGCAAGAACTGGCAGAAATCTGTACAAAGTGACCTCTCACCTTCCTTTCAATTCCAAGACTGATTTTGTGAGGCAGCTCCAGGCAGGCTGACTGTCACCAGAGAAACAGAGGTGAAGCTGAGCTCAGATCCTGTCCTTTGGTTTATATTCCAGTAGGGCATCTGTCTGTGCTTGGTAGCCACAGTCCCACAGCTGGTTATATATGAAGTAGTTAGGGAAACCATTCATCCTGTTGGGAGATGGAAAGTAAAATCGGTCCCACAGTTTTGTTTGATACCGAGGATGAGGTGAGTTAGCAAACTCAGAAGTGTTTTCAAAATTTAACAAACAAACAAAAAAACATTCCTCCCTCTCCTTAAGGGCCGGGTACTGGATTTGGGACTTAATTTGTAGCCCAATGAGTATCTGGTACAGAGATCTAGTGAAGAAATACCTGATTTAGAGAGTTGAAGAAAAGATTGATTAAGAGAAGTTTGAGGATTTCCTTTCTCTTAAAGGGTTCCAGGAAACTTCCCATGGTCCAGGCTGTGCTTCTTAGAGATGGAGTGTTAACAGTTAGGATTACCTAATTGTGTAGCAGCAGCAGCAATAGCAATAATAGCGAGCTGCAGCAGCAGTAACAGTAACAGCAGCAATAGTAGGTGTAGCATTAGTGGTAGTAGTAGTAGCAGTAATAGTAGCAGCAGCAGCAGCAGTAGCTGTAGTAGTAGTTGTAGCAATAGCAGCAGTAGTAGCAATAGTACCTGTAGCAGTAGCAGTAATAGTAGCTGTAGCAGTAGTGATAATATTAGTGGCAGTAGGGGTAATAGTAGTAATAATCGTAGTAGCAATTATAGTAGTAGTAGTAGTAGTAGTAGAATAGTAGCAGTAGCAGTAGTGGTAGTAGTAGTAGCAGTAGCAGCAGCAACAGCAGCAGCAGCAGTAGTAGTAGTAGTAGAATAGTAGAAGTAGCAGTAGTGGTAGTGGTAGTAGTAGTAGCAGTAGCAGTAGTGGTAGTAGTAGTAGTAGCAGCAGCAGCAGCAGCAGCAGCAGTAGTAGTAGTATTAGTAGAATAGTAGAAGTAGCAGTAGTGGTAGTAGTGGTAGTAGTAGTAGTAGTAGTAAGAGTAGCAGTAGCAGTAGTGATAGTAGTAATAATAGTAGTAATAGTAGCAGCAGCAGTAATAGCCTTTTCTTCTGTCTAATTCCAAATCTCTTTTTCTCTGGCTATCCAAACTTATTTCAACCTCTTAGGTAATGGTAGTGGAGAGTAGACAAATAGCTTGAAAAATAAAGTTTTTATTTACATATTTTGTCTTCATATCATTTTTATTTCTGATTGTATCTTTCCTGGTTGTTCCAGTAAGCCAGCTCTTATAACTAAAAAATCCCTCCAAAACAATTCTCACCCCTAATAAAAACAAACAAAAAAAAAAAAACTTAATTGGAAAAAAAAATAAATCTAAATTTTGAAAAGAATGGGATATTAGCTTAAATAAATCACTCAGATAAGGAAGAAGCTGTATGTTAGTACCCATGAAGTGTCCCAAAATCATTGCATGATGCTTTCCCAGCAACAAAGCAGAATGCAGCAACTGCAAAAATAAGAAAGAGAGAAAAGGGAAAGCAGTTCAGGAAAGCAAAGACATCTGGGTTGGATTGTAAATGCAGTATTCTACACTCCTAGACCCGTCCCCCTTCCCCCCTTTGATGAAGAGAGGGAGACATGTTTTCTTGGTCCTTATAAGGAAGGAGCATGAATAACGAGAGTGACTAACCCTGGTGTCCCTTCAGAGAGTTTTTTGTTCTACCCCTCAAATTTTAAAGTTATGATCAAATCTGTATGAAGTAGGACGTGGGTTCAAATCCCATGTCTTCTTCTTACACTGTTGTATGTGTACAAGGGCTCAGTTCCCTCATTTGAACATTGAGGGGGTTGGATTAGCTGTTCTCACAAATCCTTTCTATCTCCAGATTTGTTCAGAAGCTATGAGGTGGAGAGGTGTTAGACCTGTCTGGAGGACTTGACTCCTTGATGTCTGCCTCAGACACTGATCAGCCATGTGACTCTTGGCAAATCACTTAAGAGCTTTCTGCCTCAGTTTCTTCATTGTACAATGGGAGCAATCATAGCACCTATCCTTGGGTTGTTGTGATAACTTGTGAGCTCTTTGCAGAGGTCAGAGGGCTGGGTAAACGTTGGCTGTGATTCCAGGCCTCTTTAAGGTTCTGATCTAATCCAACTCACCCCCACTTCAGGGCCCAAATCTTCCTGTTGGGCGGAGAGGCGAGTAAGGTCATGCTTTGTTAAATTTCTTGTTTTCTGGGTTTCCTAACAGGCCAAACTGGTTCGGTACATCAGCAAACAGCGGCAGTGCAAGCTCAGTGTGGCCCCTGGGGAGCGGACAGTGGAACTAAACAGCTATCCGCGCTTCAGCGACTGGCTGTACACCCTGAATGTGAGGACGGAGGTGGGACAGGTGAGTCGTGTGGGGCAGGGAAAGCGAGGGTGCTGAGGCATTCCGGTTTCCAGTCATAAGGGGTGAAGCATCGAGGACTCAGATTGGATCCAGCAGCCTGAGGTTGGGTGAGGTGAAACAGGACACAGTATTACTCCTGTTTATTCTGAATCCTGTGCTTGTTTTAGCCATTTTTCAGTCATGTCTGACTCCTTATGACCTTATTTGGAGTTCTCTTGGTAAAGAAATGAAGTGGTTTGCCCCTGCTTTTTCTAGTTCATTTGATAGATGAGGAAATTAAGGCAAATTGGGGTAAATGACTTGCTCAGGATCTCATGGCTAGTAAGTGTCTGAAACTGGATTTGGACTTTAGTCTTGCACGATGATGCCCCCTAGCAGCTCCTGATTCCTATAAATTTAGTGGATTTTCTGACTTTATCTCTACAGGGATCTGCCCCAGTTTGGGTTTTTGTCATAAAATTGCAGCAAGGGCAGAAATGGGGAGTGGGGAATAAGGAGGAAAAGGAGGAAAATCATTTAACGTATTTGGGCTTCTATTTCCTTATCTGCTAAATGAGAAAATTGGTATATTTAGCCAGGAGAGAATGGGATAAATGCTGCATGAAAGATCCCTTCATGGATGGCCTTCAGCAATCACAATAATAATCGCTAACTTTTATCGGGTTTGCTTTTCTATATGGCAAGATATGGGATCATGGGATCATAGGCTTCTGTAGAACAGGAGGTCTAAATGTGTTTCAGAGAGGCAGTGTGAAATCTGGAGATGTGGATTTGGGGTACCATTTTTTGGTCTTTACTAACTATGTGGCTGTGGAAAGGGCACTTAGATTCTTAGACCCTCAGCTTTCTCATCCATGAAATGGGGATGTTGTATATACACTGCCTCCCTTGTAGTGTTGCATATAAATGTGTGTTTTTATTATTGGGCCTAGGCATTTAACGTGGGATTTGTAGGTCATTACAGTCGGTGTAGTTTGTCTGAAGGCTTTTTTGCAATAATAAATAATAATTTAAAAAAACTAATTAATTAGCACATCTGAACCAGTTGGCCAGTAGGATCCAACCCTCCATTGTCTAAATTGATTGCTGCCAGGTGTCCTGTGAGCAGGAGAGAATTAATTGTTAATTATGAGGGTAAAATATTCATGTGGCTCACACAAGTTGATTTCTAATCGAGGATCCCATTATTGGGGGTACAAGGCTGGGAGGAATTAGACACTCCTGGCCTTGGAGAAGAAGCTGCTAGAGAGAAAGAAAGTGAAGCTAAAAGGGAAGGAGGGGATGATTGAGAGAGCTAAATGTTATAGGAGCAGCAAGAAATGAATTCAGTTGAGTGACCAATTTAATATAAAATTAAATGGGTCATAGAAAGAACATTAGACTAGTGATTAGGGGACGATAATGATAAGCAATGTTTTTATGACACTTGTTTTGTAAGAGCATTTTACAAATATCATGTCATTTTGTCCTCATTTCCTGTTTTTAAAAATCTCTGTCTCTTAGTATCTCTCTCTCTCATTCAATGACTTGTCCAGAGTTATACAATTAGTAAATGTGTAAGGCTGGATTTGAACTCATGACTCCAGAGCTGGTGCTCTGTCCACTGGGCCTCCTAGCTGTTTCTACAAATGATCTCTTAATGGCCTTTTCTCTGTCTGACCTCTCAAAAACCTTTCATGTTACTGATTCCCCTTTTCTTGACATTCTCTTTCCTCTAGTTTTCATGACACTCTCCTGCTTCTCCTATTTGTCTGATTCCTTTTGCCTTCTCTGCTGGATTCTCAGCTGTGTCATGGCTCATGCTATGGCTCAGCCATGTCAACAGTGGGCATCTCCTACGGCTCATTCCTGGGCTCTCCTCCCTTCTTCCTCTTTACCATTTTCACTTACTGATCTCATCTGCTCCTGGGGTTTCAACCGTCATCTCTACACAGACCACTCTCAGCTCTCTCTGTCCACCCCAACCTCTTTCTTGATATCCGGCTGTCATCTGGAACTGGGTATCTTCTGAGCAAATTCAACATATCCAAATCAGAACTCATCATTTTGCCCCCAAACTCTTCCCTCTTCTAAGTTTCTCAATTACTGTCAAAGGTATACCATGCTCCCAGTCACTTGGGCTCACAATGTAGATTTTATCTTCAATTTCTCACTCACCACCCCCATATCAGTCAGTAGTCAGATTTTATTATTGGTATCTTTGGAACATCTCTCCTATGTCCTCCCTGTCCCTTTTTCTTTTTGACACTGTGACCACTCTGATGCTGGCCCCTCATCATTTGACATTTGGATTGTTGAAATAGCTGCTTGATTGATCTTTCTCTCCATGCTCCACTGTGTCTTCCACTCATTGGTCAAATTGATCTTCCTAAAGCTCAGGTCTGACCTGTCACTCCTTATTCCAATTCTATAAACTACAGAATCAATTATAAAATCTTCTTTTTGTCTTTTCAAGCTTTCCATGATTTGGCTCTTCTTGCCCTTTTCAGTCTTATACCTTAGTCCCCTTCTGCGAACCAATGCTACTGTTCTCCTTTGCTGTTTCTGGTACAGGATGTGCCGTCTCCTGACCCCTGAAGTTATTACCAGCTGTTCCCCATTCTTGGAACTCTCTTCCTCCGCATCTTTGCCTCTTGGCTTTTCAGGCTTCCTTCAAGTCATATCTGAAGTCGGCATTTTCTGCAAGAAGACTTTCTCAGTTCTCCTTAGTCTTAATACCGTCTCTCTGACATCACCCTCAATTTATCCCATATATTTTTGTTTGTATATAGTTGTTTGCGTGTTTTGTTCTCCCATTAGACCATGATCTTCTTGAAAATATGGATTGGTTTTTGCCTTTTTTGTCACTTAGTACAAAGCCTGGCACATTGTAAGTGATTAATAAATGCCAGTTCACTGACGAATAGTAGCTGGTATGAATTGTCAAGTATTCTGAAATACCATTTTACCCTTCTTCTTTCTTTCCCCTCATTATTCTGCCATTCAAAACATTGATCATTGGAGAAAAAGAAGAAGACTTTTTAATATTCTTTGCATTCCCCTTCCTGACCATTCCCTTATTTCTGATTATCTTCCTTCCTCCTACTCCACCCAATAAACTTTGTTACTCTTGAAACAGAGAAAAAAAAGTCATTTCAGCAAAACCAACCAACACATCATTGGTGTCTGATGGCATGTCATAGGATATGTGTGCAATCATGCAAAACACATTTCTATATTAGTCATGTTGTGAAAGAAAATATTGGTCAAAAAAAAAACTACCATAAAAAATAAAAGTGAAAAATAGTATTCTTCAATTTACATTCAGACGCCATCAGTTCTTTTTCTGGAGGTGGATAGCATTTTTTATCATGAATCCTTTGTAATTGTTGTGAATCATTGTATTGCTGAGAATACCTAAGTCATCATACAATATTGCTTGGTATTGTGCATAACGTTCTCCTGGTTCTGTTCACTTCACTTTGAATCGCTTCATGTAAATATTTTCAAGTTTTTCTGAAATCTAGCTATATAGAAATATAGAAATCCAAGAATATTTCCCTCCCTCCCTCCCTTTCTTCCTCCTTCCTTCCTTCCTCCCTTCTTTCCTTCCTTCTTTCCTTCTTTTTTTTTTTTTCTGAGATAATTGGGATTAAGTGACTTGCCCAGGGTCACACAGCCAGGAAAGTTAAGTGTCTGGGGGCAGATTTGAACTCAGCCCTCCTGACTTCAGGGCTGGTGCTCTTTCCACTGCCCCCACCAACTAGATGCCCTCTATTCTTCATTTCTTATAGACTAATAATAATATTCCATCACAATCACGTATCATGCTTGTTCACTCCCAACTAATGGGTATCCCCTCAATTTTTCATTTTTTTTTTTTTTTTGTCAGAACAAAAGGAGCTGTAACTCCTTTATTGTCAAAGAAATAACTGAACTTAACATTGAGGTTAACAAGACTGGTTAAAATGGAGAAGCTTACCAAATGGGACTTCTTGTCTTACAGCCCAGGCAAGATTATTGAGTTTAATTATTTCTAGTTCTTTTTTTCTAATCTTTCTATTCATCTACTTTTCTATTTTTTAATCAGTACCAAATAATTTTAATATTCTGATATAATTTGAGTTTTGGCCTTTTATTCATACTTTCTTATAACTTCCCCTTAGATTTTAAGGCTTTTATCCTCCGCCTCACCCCAAATGAATTTTATCATTATTTGGTTAATTCCCTTAGTAGTATGACTGGTACTGCATCAAATCTGTAAACTTAAGTCATCAGAATTTTTCTCACTCTCTGTTCTTCCTTTCCCTGAGAAGACACATGTTTAAATATTCCTTTGTGGGAGGAATGGGAACAACTTATTACATCATGGAATTGGAAAAAAAGTTCTGATAAGTTGGAAAAGCCTGGCACTTTTTTCTAAAAATTAATTAATTAAATTTTGGGGGTGAGGCAGTTGGAGTTAAGTGATTTGTCCAGGGTCACAGGGCTAGTAAGTGTAAAGCATCTCAGTCCATGTTTGAACTCGGGTCCTCCTGACTCCAGGCTTAGTGATCTATCTACTGTGCCATCTACTTGCCTCAAGCCTAGCATCTTTAAGTGAGATATTAAGGTGGCTGTAGGACAATGTGGGATTCGACGTGTGCAGTAGGCAGCCATTCCGTGCTTTTTAGTATGGGGGTGATTCAAGAAATACCATATCACTATTTCTATACAGACTATTTCTATATAGACTAGTATAGACTCTGGCACTGGTCCAGGAGTCATTTTGTATGATACTATGGCTTGCTTAGCCTTCATGGAGCCACCTTTCAAAACTTAAGAATGCCGTCCTCACTTTCATTAATATTTGTTAATAGACAATTACCTATGAATTTATAATCCTCATCATTTTTTTTTTTTTTTTTTTTTTTTTTTTTTTTTTTTTTTGCTTCCACCATTAACACTTCAGGGATGGGAGGACATTGAATTCCAAAAGATCACAAAAATACCCATTTCCTAAAGCACTGTGATGGTCCTTTGAAAGTGTCTGGGGAAGGAGATCAAATATACACATATCCACAGACACGTTTACTATACATATATTTATATTTCCATATATATCCATATATTATCTACATATATGTGTGTGTATGTGAGATATACATGCCTATATATGTACATATGAGTGTAAATACACACACATATATATTTAAACACACACAAATATTGTTAGCAGCACTTAACAAAGAACTGGAAACAAAAGTAGATGCTCAGCAATTGGGGAAGGGCAGAACACATTGTGGTGTGTGAATGCCATGAACAGAACTGTGCTGTAAGAATCGATGAATTTGATGATTCCAGAGAAGTATGGAAAGACTTACAGGAACTGATACAAAATGCTATACATCATAACTACAGCAATGTCAGTGGAAAGTGTGATCATCCCCATTACGATTGAACAGAACTTTGCAAAATCATCAAGAATAGAATTGTATCCAAAGAAGGAAAACATCTCCTCTCTTTCCTTACTCTTTTGTGGAGCAGGGTGACATGTAATAGCAGATGTGTTTGGGGATGTGTTGATCTCTGTCTCTCTGTGTCTCTCTGTGTCTCTGTCTCTCTCCATCTCTGTTTCTCTCTGCCTCCCTCTTTTGATGTTGATCTCTTTGAATGGATTTTTTTCTTCCATTTTTTCTTTTTTAGAAGGTTTGGTTCTCTGGGAAGGAGTAGGAGAAGATGTAAAGGGAGAAATTTAGGTGATATAAAAACAGAAGATCAATAAAAAAGAAAAACATTAACTTGGAAAAAAAAGTTTGAAAGGAGGGAGTATGTCTGTCCTAGGATTCTGGAATTTGATGGGGGGCATCTGGGCTGACTGTCTCTGCCTTCAGAGCTCTGACAAGCTTTGATCCTTCTGTCCTTGGCTTTCAATATTTCCGGCCTGCCAAGTCTTATGAAAACAGTGTCAGAGGCAGATTATCCTGACAGCTGTGGCCACTCTTGCCAAGGGAAATGGAGAATGAGTTACCTTTGTGGATGAAAGGTGCCCAAAGTGGGCTGGGGAAAATGAGTTCTGCCTTCCCCTGGTGGTGGGTGAACTCAGGGCAGGTAGTACGGATGGGAAGAGACTGGGGAAGGGTGGAGAAAGGGGGCAGTTGCTCTCCTCCCGATCGGGCTCTGGTTTCTCGGGTGAATAGATAGACATTGTCTGCCCAGCTGTGAAAATGCTTCAGCAGATGTAATGAGAGAGCTCCTCCTGCCCCTCCTCTGGGGTCGCCTCAAAGTTTCTGGGACTATCGGCTCATATTTCTTCCCTCCCTCTTCTTGGTGGCCTCCTGAAAGGCATTCCTCTGCTAGAGTGAGGTATCTAGATACAGTCCATCTGCTTTCTGAAATCCTAAAAATGGTCTTCATGGTCTTTCAGAATCAAGTCTCACATGGGGATAGTTTTAAAATCTTGTTCTTCCTCTCCGTTAAATCATCTCTGTTCCTTCTACTTGTCTCCGTGTAGTAAATCTCTTCTAAGAGTCTGAGTATCTTGTATTTTGTGCCTAAATTTATTTTTACAACCAGATCTTCATTACACAGTTGGAAAAACAGAGGCCTGAATCTCATCCCAAAGTCCGGTCACATATTAACTGTGAAACCAGAACTAGAGCTGAAATCTTTTAGAACTTTTAATCCAAAGTGCTTCCCATGGACTAAATAGCCTTATTTTGAATTGAAATGGATTGCTTAAAGCCTATTTGGATTTAAAAGTGTGGACAGTAGGGCTCATCTTGGAGGGATAGGAACAGAGGAACAGAAATGAGTAGAGTTGACATTCACACTCAGCTCCTCCCAGGTGTGGAAACAGGATTGAGAAGGAGAAGACACTTTTGAGATCATCTAGGCTAGAGGTTCTTTTGTACTATTGAAAATAGCAAATTCACAGTAGTCATCCCAGAGGATTGCTATTACTTTGTATACAGTACATTTCACTTTGCTTGAGTTTATAGGGGACTTTCCAGATTTTTTTTTGTTGTTGTTTGTTTTCTTTTTTTTTTTTTGTCATGGCCACAAACATTTATTAAGTGCTTCCTTTGTGCCTGGGGTGAAGCTTGGGGTCTCAGGCTAAGAGCCTCATGCAGTGAGGACACAAACATGAGGAATCCTGTCACTGGTGACACTGATTTCCCTTCCTTCTGCCCTTACTCCATTTACAAACTGGGAAATTAAGCTGTTTTATTTTTCTGAGAGCATCCTGTTCATCATTTTCCATAGAACAATATTATTCCATCACAAACACACATCATAGTTTATTGAGCTATTCCCCAATTAATGGGCACCCCCTCAATTTCAAATGTTTTTTAGACTAGAGGTTCTTAATCATCTGTTTTGGGGGGATTTTTTAGTCATGGACTCTTTTGGAAATTTGATAAAGCCTATAGACCCATTTTCAGAATAAATAAAACTTCCTTTATTTTTTCAGAATAAATAAATCTATATTTGTGTATATTTATATAAATCTATACACATACACACACTCACACACACAAATATAAAAGAACCAGGAGGTTTTCAGTAGGGAGCTTGACAAGGCCAAAGGCAAGTAATTCTCTTGCCCCAGTCCTGATGTACAATAGTAGGGAAAGGCAATGTTTTTATCTAGATAAGAGAGACTTTTTTTTTTTTTTTATTCATTTTTCCAAATTATCCCCTCCCTCCCTCCATTCCCTCCCCCCCCCCCCCCCCCCCGCCGATGACAGGCAATCCCATACATTTTACATATGTTACAATATAACCTAGATACAATATATGTGTGTAAATACCATTTTCTTGTTGCACATTAATTATTAGTTTCCGAAGGTATAAGTAACCTGGGTAGATAGACAGTAGTGCTAACAATTTACATTCATTTCCCAGTGTTCCTTCTCTGGGTGTGGTTGTTTCTGTCCATCATTGATCAACTGGAAGTGAGTTGGATCTTCTTTATGTTGAAGATTTCCACTTCCATCAGAATACATCCTCATACAGTATTGTTGTTGAAGTGTATAGTGATCTTCTGGTTCTGCTCGTTTCACTCAGCATCAGTTGATGTCTCTCCAAGCCTCTTTGTATTCCTCCTGCTGGTCATTTCTTACAGAACAATAATATTCCATAACCTTCATATATCACAATTTACCCAACCATTCTCCAATTGATGGACATCCATTCATCTTCCAGTTTCTAGCCACTACAAAAAGAGCTGCCACAAACATTTTGGCACATACAGGTCCCTTTCCGCTCTTTAGTATTTCTTTGGGATATAAGCCCAATAACAGCAATGCTGGGTCAAAGGGTATGCACAGTTTGATAACTTTTTGGGCATAGTTCCAAATTGCTCTCCAGAATGGCTGGATTTGATAAGAGAGACTTTTTAAAAAGTATTATTTTTTTAAGGTTATACATGTGCATTCATTTTTTAAAACATATTTCCATCTGAGTCAGATAGAGAGAGAAAAATCAGAACAAAGTAGAAAAATAATGAAAAAGGAGCAAAAGAAGAAAAAAGTGGAAATGGTGTGCATTAATCCACATTCAGTCTCCACAGGTTTCTCTTTGGATCCAGATGGAGCTTTCTATCCAAAGTTTATCAGAATTGCCTTGGATCACTGAATTGTTGAGAAGAGCCAATTCTATCGTAGCTGAACATCACGTATTCTTGTTGTTGCCATGTACAATGTTTTCATGATGATTCTGTTTGCTTTGCTCAGCATCAGTTCATGTAAATCTTTCCAGGCTTTTCAAAATCAATCATATCATAATTTTTATGCAGCAATAATTTCCCATTACTTTCATAGATCATAACTTATTTGAGCATTCTCCATTTGATGGGCATCTACTCATTTTTACAATTTTTTGTCACCACAAAAATTTATGCTACAAACATTTTTACACATGTGGGTCTTTTCCCCTCTTTTAGGATCTCTTTGGAATACAGACCCAGTAGAGACACTGTTGGAGTTTTATAGCCCTTTGGGCATAGTTCCAAATTGTTTTCCAGATTGGCTAGATTAGTTCGCAACTCCACCAATGATGCATTAGTGTCCCAGTTTTTCCACATCTCTTCCAACAGTTATCATTATCTTTTCCTGACATTTTAGCCAATCTGAGAGACATAAGGTGGTATTTCAGAGTCGTTTTAATTTGCATTTCTCAAATCAATAGTGATTTGGAACATTTTTTTTTCATGTGACTATAGATAGCTTTGTTTTCTCCATCTGAAAATTGTGTGTTCATAGCCTTTGATCATTTTTCAGTTGGGGAATGGCTGGTATTATAAATTTGATTCAGGAAATAGGCTTTTATCAGAAATACTAGCTATAAAAATTAGATGAGAAGGAATAGAAAGCTGGAATAAGAGAGACTTTTAAGTTTCTGGTTATAGTCTTTAATCATCTCACCTACTGAAATCAGAACCTTTTCCTTTTTGTCTGACTTCTCCCACCCAAAGGATTAGAGAAGAAATATTATTTCCTCATATTTCTAGAACAATATTTCTAGAGAAGCTAAAAGGGGTATTGTTAATATGCTTCCACAATCAAACTGAATGGTCTTTTCTCTGTGCTTCAGGTTTTCCATTTAGAAACTGAGGTAAAGCTGAGAAATAGGAGGAAGCTTCATAACAAAATCAAGCAGAATTTTATTTTCTTTCTCATTTTCCCCTGTTTGATCTGATTTTTCTTGTGCAACATGATAATTGTATGAATATGTATTGGATTTAGCATATATTTCTACCATGTTTAACATATATTGGATTACTTGCCATCTAGGAGAGGGGGTGGAGGAAGGGGAGGGAAAACTGGAACACAAGGTTTTGCAAGGGTTAATGTTGAAAAATCATCCGTGCATATGTTTTGAAAATAAAAAGCTTTAATTAAAAAAATATCAAGCAGAGTTGGAGGCTTCCAAATGGGAGAGTATGTATTTGCAGGTTATTAAAACAAAACTGGTCGACGGCTTTTGAAGACCTCACATCTAGCCCATCAGCTCTTTGAAGGGGGGAAGGGTTAAAGTTCCCATATTGGAGGTGGGGGCTTCCCAGGTGTTAATTGGGGAGGAATGCATTAAAAAAATGACTCAGTCCTCATTCTTGAGGAGTAAGGGAATTAACAGAACCACGCAGTCCCTAAAACACAACAGTCTTAGTGTGCGCATTAGAAGCTCGGTCTGGGAGTCCCCAACGACACCAAAAATAAATCCCTGTTACGGCAGATCATGGGCATGCATGTCAGTCTGCCTGTCCTCTGAAATATAGCACCTGCTCTCTCCCCTCCTCCCCCTAGTTTTGCTGACTCTTCCAATCCCAGTGGCACACACCTATTTTTGTTCCTTGTAGAGTCAGGAAAAAACCCAGCAGGCTCTCATTCCCTCCTTCATTGCTGGAGATCCCCCGGTGCCTGGCGTTTCCCCAACCCTAATCTCCTACGAGTCAATGTTATCAAACCTGCCATGCACTGCTTGTGGGGTTGGGTGCCCACAAAAGCTCCTGGACCCCCATCACCAGTGAAGCTGAGAGAAGTTCAGGACTCGGGTTCTGTGGAACTGGTGGGCTCCCAGGTATGTGGTCTTTATCTCTGGGATTTCCAAGCATCTTTTGGAGTTATTGAATACAGGGAAGAGAGGAGGCGTCTCCAGTGGAAGCACAGAAAGGTTATGATTCGGCAGCAGCTCTGAGTTGTTTCTCACTTCTATTTTCTCTGATGTTTAAATATTTTGGAAACCTATAACTTGAGAGTGAATTCTCCCTGAAGGATGAGTCCCTGTGTTCTAAGAACGTGCTTTTCTAAGCCACAGACTTTGTGTGTAAGTATAGGACTAAGGAAGGACCATTCTTCAGAGTCTCTGTGAAGATGAGTTGGGATATTTTTCTAAAGAGCATTGTCTGGATTTGGAGGATATGTTCAAATCCTATCCTTTCTTCAAGTCACTTGACCTCCGTGGAACTCATCTGTAAAATGAAGGGTTGGAACTTGATGATACTGAGGTTCTCCCAGTTGTAGGTCTAGGATCATGTGATCTTCCTTTCTGTCTTCCAATATCTTCCTCTCAGCATTTTTGGTTTGAGCAAACCTTTCCTGGATATTCAGCTCTTCCAAGGCTAGACTCTTTGAATGCTACTGGTAGAAAGGTAACTTGGGAAAAGTGAGACCTGTTGAGATTATGGCTTGTACTTGTAGCAGTCCTAGACCATTAGGTAAGTTGTAACAATAAGAAATGAGAGAAGACAGTATGGTCCCCCCGGAACCAGTTTGCTCTTTGTTGCCAGAGGGCTTTTGCCACATGAAAGAAGATGGATTAGAAAGGGTGATTCTGGACAGTGATGAAGCTGCCATGGAAACAACTAAAACATAGCAATGATCTCAGATCCTCTTGGGACAGATAGTGATGTAATTTTCTTGTTTCTTTTAAATTGATAAGGAAAAAAAAAAAGTAAAGGAAAGTTGGACAGGTCATTGCAGATAGGAAGACTTGAGGGTGGAGAAATGCATCTTTAGGGAGTGGTGGCCTTTGTTTTCCCCATTTTGTAGAGATGCTGAGCAGCAAGTCATGGTAAATGACAATCTAAGATGATGTAGCTTGTCTGGGGGAGGGAGGGAGGCTCAGGTCCAAAACTCAAGACTTTCTGGACTATTTCAGTTTACTATCTGAGAGCACTCACAGATTCTCCTAAATTAAGTGTGTTGGAGAGGTGTCTAGGAAGACAGAAGAGGAGTAGATGCTTAATTTTATGTCTGGAAAAGAGACAAATTCTAGATTGTAAGCTTATTGAGGTCAGTAACTAGTCTACCTGTCGCTATATCTCTATCAGCACCTAGGACAGCACTATTCTTTCTGCATCTTTTGACTGGATAAATGAATAAGTTGAAGGAGGAAGAAACTGTCATTTGAAGGGACAATTTTAGAATAGTCAATGGGTAAAATTCATTTTCACCTAAGTCAGTGAGCCTCAGGGAGCCAGCTGGGTATAGTAGAAAGGGCTTTGATTCTAGAGACATAGGTCCTGGGTTCAAATTCCACTTCTGATGTTTAATATTGGGGTGACTGGAAAAATCACTCATAGTACTTTTGCAAAAGGAGGAGGTTAGATGGCCTCCAAGATCCCTTCTAGATTCAGGTCTAAAAAGCTATGATCCTCTGTTTCTTAGTTTCTTCATTTGTAAAGGGGGGGGGAAGAGAATAATGGTACCTTCTTGACTTTGACATCCACAGCTCAAATAGTTGGGTGCGGTGGAAAGAATTGGGAGTTGGGAGATGGGTTCAAAACCTGCCTGCTGCTTGATTGCCTATATGACTCTAGGTAAGTGAAATTACTTAATTAACCTCTTTGAGCCTCAGTTTACTTTTCAGCTAGCTAAGGGGTGGGGGAGTGGACTAGGTGATCTCTGGGGTGTCTTCCAGTCCTAAGCCATGACCCCTGACTCTGAGTCCCCTGCATCTCCCATCTCCCAAAGAGGGAACAGCTTCTGCTTGGATCTCTGAGAACGAAAATAAGATTCTGGTTCCACACGACCCATAGGAAGAAGATACTAGTGAGAGCAACTGCTGTTCTTTTGGGGACTTGGCGGGATTTTTTCTTTGGGGGTCATTGGATTTTTACTTTACAGAACTTTTAGATTCATGTATTCATATCCCCTTTAGAAAAATCCTCATACATAGCTGATCATGTATCTCTATTTCTGTGTCTGTCTCTCCCTCTCCCCCCCCTTTCTCTTTGTGTCTCTGAATTTCTATTTCTCTGTCTCTCTGTGTCTCTTTCTCTTTGTGTGTCTCTCTATCTATGTCACTTTCTCTTTCTGTCTCTACTTCTCTGTCTCTCTATTTCTCTCTGTCTCTGTCTATCTCTCTCTCTCTCTGTCTCTTTCTGCCTCCAGGACTTGTAGTGTTGGTTTGGGAGTGAGACAACTGGTCTTGAATCCTAGGCTGGTTTCTTACTTCACTCATGTGACTTTGGATGAGTCAATTCACTTTCCTTTTCTGGGAGTCCTCTTCTGTATCATGAGGGGGCTGGACAAATGACCCCCAAGACCCTTTCCTGATTTGCCCTGGGTCAAAGTCTGTATGTCCCTCCTCTGAGGCATTGGATGTGTAGAGGTGATTTCAGCAGAAAGAAAATCTGCTGCTCTGTAGTGTCCGGGGTGTTTCTCAGGGAGCCTTGTCCCCTGACCTCTATCTGTGCCATTATTGCTTCTGAAGCATAGACTGTATTACTGAGTCATTAGGTCCTGGCAGGTGTGTTCCTTAAGCAGTTGCTGGCTCTGGGGAGATGAGGAGGAGCCTGGTTGCCCCTGGCCAGTGTGGAACTGGGCCCCAGAGGGGGGCATGGGCAAATGAAAATGGAGCTGACTCCTGACAGGGTTCCATCCCTTTTTCCACTTCCCCAGCCTCCATCTGCAGGGGCCCGGGCCAGCCAATTTTATATTAAGCCACTACATATGCCTGGCACATGAGGGCCTGCTGCAAGAAAGCTGCTTATTCCTTTTCTTCTTTTTTTCTTTTTTAACCTTCCTTCTTTCCCCCTTCCCTCCTCCCCGTAGGACTTAAAACGTCTTGGTACTAGGTCCAGAGCACAGGCAGGAGGCAGACCCAGAAAGCCTGGCTGAGCCAAGGTTGTGGGGCCTGTTGAGCCAGCCCCACGAGTGTTTAATCCCCTTATAAACTTGCCTATAGCTGGCTGCTCCTTTTGCTGAAATTAGACTCTGGTCAAGAATAGCCTAGTGGCCATGAGCTGTGGGTTCCCCGGGAGAAGTGTGGGTAGGAAGGAGCTTGTGGATTTTCGGCTGAAAGGAAGTTATCTATAGCTTTGGTACGGAGAGCTGGGCTGCTGATGGGGTTGGGAGTGGAGGGCTCCGTCGCCTGGAGTTGCCTCGGTGGGGAGATTATTCCTGCTTCAGCTTTGGAGCCTTGGAAAACAGCTCTCTGTAGTCTAGTCTCTGGGGTGCAGTGGGCACACATCCACTTAGACACTGGCCAGGCTGTTACTTTGTGGGGGCCTGTTTTTCACCAGCCCCATCCCTTCTTCCCCTGTCTGACTGTTACTGACTGCCCTCTGGTCGGGTTCTTCCCATTCCTACCTCCCTTCCAAGTGTGACATACTCCCCCACCCGTGCTGGGTTTAGAATGGGCTGAGCCGCCTGTGTGAAGGAGGCAGGCTCTGAGGGTGATCCAGGCCCGGCTCTCGGCCTCCCTCCTTTGGGGTAGTTCTAGGCTACATGGCAGGAGCTGCCCTACCCCCTGCCCTCTCTTCCCACCATCCTCCAGGCCCATGGGCCCCCTGGCCAGCCTTCATCCCCAGGCTCAATGAGGTCCACACTCGGACTAGTTCCCGGCCTTGGCAGGGAGTGTGGAATTAGCCTCGCCTCACATAGTTGAGCTTTCTGTCCAGGGCCCGGTGCTCTGTGTATATTAAATGGATTCCTGGGGAGGGGCCCTGAGTCAACTCCCTTCTACAGATATTCATGGTCATCGGAAACACCTAGGACCCAGAAGGGCCATTTACAAAGGAGGAAACAGACTCAGAGAGGTTATGACTTGTTTATGGCACACTAAGCATCAGACGTGGGGTTTCCACACATTTCATGTCAGGCTATGCTTTAGATACTTCAATTTTGGGGGGGGGGCTCTAAGGAGAGGGAACCAAATCTGAAATTTCACTGGAATACGAAACTCTCTTTTAATGCAGATTGGCCCCCACCTTGTGATTTTATAACTTTGGTGAATTAATCAAGAAGCAAACTGACTTCCTCAGGAGGACCTGAGTTCAGATGGGGCTTTAAACTTTAATCAAGAAGCCAGCATGCCTTAGAAAGAGAACACCTTTTTAAGCTGGGGATTCTCCAACACTTTGAGCCATTTGGGCTCCTTTGAGCAAGCAAAAGCTCCTGGGCATGAGTCTCTCATACACACACATACACACACACATACACACACATACACATACACACACACACACACATACACACATACACACACATACATACATACACACACAATACACACACCATACACACACATACACACACACTACACACACAATACACACATACACACACAATACACACACACTACACACACATACACACATACACATACAATACACACAATACACACACATACACACACACTACACACACATACACACACACTACACACACATACACACAATACACACATACACACACAATACTCACACACAATACACACACACATATACACACACATACACACACATACACACACACACAAGCCTCCACTTGGTCAGTGAGAGATTGTCCACCTTCCATTAAATGATCATTCCCCCCCCGCCCAAATGGGCTTTTTGTTCAGTTATGTTTGATATGTTTTCCACAAGTAACTGAACTTAATAATAATGCTAGGTCACATTCATATGACACTTGCTGTGTGTCGGACCCTGTGCTGAATGCTTTAGAACCATTGTCTCCGTCTGGCCATCATGACAACCCTGGGAGGCTGGTGCTCATTGACTTCTCTAGTGGCCAGTCTTTTAGCCCTTGGTGATGGGGGCCTTGAAATCCCTCTGCTCTCCCCCCCCCCCCCCCCCCCGCCCCACTCCGCTTCTGCACGGGGATCGTGGTGCTGGAGACGGTTCCCACTCCTCTGTGCTGCTCCTGCTTTTACTGCTCCCTCTAGTTTTGATAAAAGGGAATTGGGTTTAACGTCAGGGGGCCTTCATTCAAAGCTTCGGCCTTGCCCCTGAATTCAGCTTCTTAGATTGTGAAATAAAAAATCTGAGCTGCCTAGCTCTGAATCTGAATAATTTCATATATGTATTAAAATATAGACACACATATTCCTGTGTATGCAGGCACACGTATACACAGACATATATACAGACACACATGTATTTGTAGATATACACATATGCCTAAAATACAGACATAATATGTACAGACACACATGCACAATAGTACCCACATGCAGTCACGAGACACATAAACACACATGTATACATGTATGTAGACACATGCACCCATTGCACAATACACATGTAGGAACACACATCTATCCATCTGTCTCCCTCTATACCTATCATCTCTCTCTCTGTCTCTTTTTCTGTCTCTGTCTCTCTCTGTCTCTGTCTCTCTCTCTCTCTGTTTCTCTCTCTGTCTCTGTCTCTCTCTATCTCTCTCTCTGTCTCTCTCTCTCTCTCTGTCTCTCTGTCTCTCTCTCTCTCTGTCTCTGTCTCTCTCTGTCTCTGTATCTGTCTCTGTCTCTCTGTGTCTCTGTCTGTCTCTTTCTCTGTCTCTCAGCTAAGTGGTACAACGGATAGAGTGCCAGGCTTGGAATCAGGAGGACCTGAGTTCAGATGGGGCTTTAAACGCTCTTGGGAAAGAAAACCCCAGCATAGGGTCAATTACACGACAGACAATGGTGTTGGGTTTTTGTTTACTTTGTATAACATTTCCCAATTACACTTTAATTTGGTTAAGGCTGCACTTGAGAGTTTGTGAGTCTAAGAGGGGATGGACCAGACTCCCTACTTCTGAGGTCCCCTCCATGTCTCTGAAGCTTGTGACTCACCCTTTCCCCCCATCCACAAGAGGGGAGGCAGTGGGAGAGAAGGGAGATCCCAGGGTGAATGACTGCCCCCAGCTGTTGCCTGCTCCGGCTTCTTTCCAAGCACAGCCCCCCCCACCCCCACCCCGGGCTGCCCCAGTGGCCTTGGGTTTTGGGTGAGGTCATGGAATCTTTGTGCTGTGACTTTGAAAGGGGATAACATGTGCTGAATGCACCCTGCCCTATCATTTTAATTTCGCAATCATTTACATATTATATGTAAAATATAAGTGTTAATTATTGTTGTTGTCATTGTCCATCTTCAGTACTTAGCTGGGCACCTACTGAGTGCAAAGGGAACAGACTAAAATGGATGGTTATTCCCAGCCCCGGTTCGGCCTGGAGGAGCTCTGAATCCGGACCTCGGCCCCGTGTCAGACTCCCAGGGTCAGTAGTGTCAGGGTACTGGAAAGGACCTCTGAGAACTTCTCCTCCAGCCTTCTTTTAGGAAAACAGACATTTAGAGAGAAGTGAAATCATTTGCCACGGATACCAAGCTAGTTCCTGGCAGAGCTGGGATCAGATCCACACTCTTCCTGGGCTGGGGAAAGGGAGGGAGGAGCACCTAGTATGTCCAGAGGAGAAGGGGGTGTTCAAAGAGGAGGGACCCATTCTGAGAGTGATGGGAGAGCTAGAATGTTGGGGGGACGCGGGGTGTGGAAGGAAGGTAGACCTTGCTAGGGCTGCTCAGCTTCCCAGAGATGGGCCGGTCCCTTCATTTCCCTGCCAATCTCCATAGAAACCCCCCTCTCCAGGCTGACGCAGTTAACTGCTTAGGCCCCTCCTCTGCCTCCCAGAATAGCCAACTATTCTTGTCCTCGTGTCTCTCCTCCCTCTCCCTAAGGTCACTGCCTGAGCCAGCAGGAGGGAGCATCTGGGAGGGGGCTTCCTGCCAGCCTGGGACCCACAGGCTCCCATGGCAGCCTCAGCTTCAGAGGGAATGTTCTACCAGGGGGTCTACCAGGAGGCCTCCAGCCTCATTCCTCAGCCTGGAAAATGTGGGGCTCTCACTTCTGGAGACGTCCAGCAGCTGCAGAGAGACTAATCAGTGACTTTGAGTGAAAGGACCTGAGTTCAAATCTTCGCATTTAAGTCATGATCTTCTGAGTCTCCGTTTCCTTTTCTGTAAAAGGAGAAGGAGAACTAGATGAACTCCACCTCTAGATCTGGAATCCTATATCCCAATCTTGGGAAACTGAGGCCGATATATAGTAAAGAATTAGCATTTACATATTATATGTAAAATATAAGTGTTAATTGTTGTTGTTGTCATTATCCATCTTCAATCCTTAGTTGGGCAAATCATATAACTTAAGAGACCGTTCCTTCTCCATAAATTAGGAGTGGGGATAAACACCTTAAACCCATACCTGGTTATTGGGAAGATAATGCTTGGGAAGAACTCGGTCAATAAACTTCATCAAGCTCTTCTCTGTGCTCAGGGTTAGGAATAGAAAGGACAAGAAACTTTTAAAACTCTTGTCAGTTTTAATGTACTATATAACTATCAATTATTTTCTAAATTCTGTTTTAAGTCTATATAGTCTGATAGATTTCTTTTGAAATCCTGCATATTTTATTTTATGCATTTAATGGCATGATTCTGAGAAGGGTCCCTTCCTAGGAGTCACCAGCCTGCTGCCTAAAGGCCCCCTGGACTTGGCAATCTCAAAGGCCCATTCCAGCTCTAAATGTGGGCACTTTTATTTTTTAATGTTATGTTATTTTATTATAAAAACTATTATTTTTTGCTTTTTAACATTGGTTTCAAAGGGACCTTCTTCTATTACCAAATCTGTCCAAGGCATAAAAACTTAATATGAGCTAAGAAGTTGACCATCTTTCTATTTGTTTTACTTTTCTTCCTTCCTCCCCTTCCCCTCCCTTCCTTCTTCCTTCCTTCCTTCCTTCCTTCCTTCCTTCCTTCCTTCCTCCTTCCTTCCTTCCTTCCTTCCTTCCTTCCTTCCTTCCTTCCTTCCTTCCTTCCTTCCTTCCTTCCTTCCTTCCTTCCTTCCTTCCTTTCCTTCCTTTCCTTCCTTTCCTTCCTTTCCTTCCTTTCCTTCCTTTCCTTCCTTTCCTTCCTTTCCTTCCTTTCCTTCCTTTCCTTCCTTTCCTTCCTTTCCTTCCTTTCCTTCCTTTCCTTCCTTCCTTTCCTTCCTTCCTTCCTTCCTTCCTTCCTTCCTTCCTTCCTTCCTTCCTTCCTTCCTTCCTTCCTTCCTTCCTTCCTTCCTTCCTTCCTTCCTTCCTTCCTTCCTTCCTTCCTTCCTTCCTTCCTTCCTTCCTTCCTTCCTTCCTTCCTTCCTTCCTTCCCTTCCTTCCTTCCTTCCTTCCTTCCTTCCTTCCTTCCTTCCTTCCTTCCTTCCTTCCTTCCTTCCTTCCTTCCTTCTTCCTTCCTTCCTTCCTTCCTTCCTTCCTTCCTTCCTTCCTTCCTTCCTTCCTTCCTTCCTTCCTTCCTTCCTTCCTTCCTTCCTTCCTTCCTTCCTTCCTTCCTTCCTTCCTTCCTTCCTTCCTTCCTTCCTTCCTTCCTTCCGCAATTGGGGTTAAGTGACTTGCTCAGGATCACACAGCCAGAAGTGTTAAGTGTCTGAGGCCAGATTTGAATTCAGGTCTTCTTGGTACTCTATCCACTGCCCCCATCTTTCTATTTCTTTACCCTTTTTCATTCTGCCTTGAAGGAGGCAAGATGGGTAAATACCCTCCAGATAACAGGAAGTTGGGGTAGGGTGGAATGGCCCTTCTTTTGGTTGTCCTTGTCCCAGAGGAGAGGGACCTGCAGGTGTTCTGAGACTCCAGCCTGGGCTGCAGCATCTTGGGGGTGGACTACCCTCTGCTTCTAGGTGGATAGGTGAGCAAAAAGCATTGATCTGAAGATGAAGTAGGGGCTGTCTGTGGCAGAAGTGTGAAACCATGGCCCTATGCATCTGGCAGCACTCAGGAGCCATCCTAGTCAGACTGAAGTACAGTTGGGAAACCCTGAACAAAATAGATAAGAATACAATAAAACATCGATAATGTTATATTTTAATTCAGTCAGTGGGTGACCTACAGGGATCCTAAGGAATAGATTGATGACCTCAGCTTCTATTTATTTGATACTACTGGTCTAGGGGATCTTAAGGTGAAGAAGAATATCTATGTGGATAAGTCATATACTCTGGATTTTGCTTTCTGTCCTGGGCTTCACTGCGATGAAGATAGATTAAGGATGCTGATAAACAGGAGTGTCCAATTTGGTGGAGGGCTCATGGGATAGTGAAGGGCCTTGAGTCTGGGTCACATGATGGTCAGTGGAAAAAACTGAACCTATTGAGCCTGGACAAGATTGTGGGAGGGGGGTATGGTCACATTTGAAGGGCTGCTCTGTTTGGCCCCTAGGAACAGGAAACAGAACTGGCCAAAAAACTTCCTAACCTTGAGGGCTGCTGTGGGAGTGATGGTTCAATGACAGTAGCTCACAGTTCTGTCTCTTAAAGATTTACATCTGTTATCTCATTTGATCCTCTACTCTAGAAGGTGGGTGGTGTGATATTTTCCCCATTTTATGGATGAGGAAACTGAGGTAAACAGGTGAAGTGACTTGCCCAGGGTCATGCAGCTAGTATGTGTTGGAGGAAAGATTAAAACCCAGAGCTTCCTTGTTCCGAGTCCAGGCCACCTGGCTGCCATGTTTCTCCACTGTGCACCAGCTCTTCAGCTAGAGTCTGCATGAGCATTTAGTAGGTATATTCCAGTGGATTTCCGGTATGGGATTTCTATGATAATTTAATTCCTAGCTATGATTACCAGCTCCCTGATTTTATAGGTTTGAGTTGAATCAACCCAGCAAGTACTTATTAAGTGTTTTTTGTGGGCATTCCAGGGATGTAAAGAAAAACAAACAAACAAACAAAAAAAAAACAACCAAACTATGTCTCTCTTTCCTGGAGTTTACCTTTTCCTCCAGGATCCAATATTTAAACATAAATAAATGGAAGTTGAGGAAGGAAAGAATATTAATAACTGGGGGGGAATCAGGAAAGGCTTCCTGTAGGAAGCAAGACTTGAGCTGAGCTTTGAAGGAAGCTTAGGATCCCAAGAATGAAGAAGAAAGAACTCTGCTCTGTCCAAGTGTTAGGATTACTAAGTGAGAACTCAGGTTGTCTGGATGGTGACAAGGTGAGAATTCAGGTTTTCTGGACAATTACAAGGTGAGAACTCAGGTTGACTTGATAGAGGGGGCAAGCTCATTGGCTGGGGTGGTTCTTCCCAGAAGCCCTTGCATTATCCCACGCCCATTCTCTGGGAGGATAAAAAGAGACAGCATTGGGCGCAAAGGGCAGATCGGCCTGGAGAAGGATAAGAGCTGGAGGAGATTCAGAGCCAGGATTCAAGAGAAAGACTCTGAATTGCATCAGGCTTGACGGGGCTCTCTGCAGGAAGGGAAGTCACTTCTTTGGACAAGAGTTAACAGCAACTGCCTGGAGACAACGGTTCGTTACAGGAAGAAGAATCTGTTGGAGAGATTTGAGTAGACACAGCAGATCTCTTCCCAGAGAGCGATCCAGCAGCTTCTGGAGACGACAGCTCGTTACAATTGGCGCCCAACGTGGGGCAAGGACTTTTACTTATCCTGACAAGAGGAGCTAGACCAGACCTTCGCAATTTGGCGCCCGAACAGGGAAACAGAGATATTAAGACACTCCTCCAAAAACAAAAGAAAGGGGGAGCCACAGGTAGCCCTAGGGAACTTCTAAATTTAGTTCTCTATACCATTAATTTTCTAATTTTTGACAAAGATGCACTGGCTCCGGCAGACAGGTTTTATAACCCACCAGAAGGGCAGTGTCCAGTGCGAGCAGCTCCACTGTCCTTAGATAATCGCCAGGTGATGTGGAGAGATCCAGAAAGTGGTGAATGGAAGGGACCAGATAGGTTAACTGCCTGGGGGAGAGGGTTTGCTTGTATTTCTTCAGCAGGAGAAGGAAAGAAGACTGTTAAAGAACTTTAAAAACCAGCAGGAATCATTGGACTTCCTCACACAAGATGAGACTAATGGACAATGGACTTATGGACATTTATAAATTTTCAATTTATGATTATGTTATATACTTCTAGCATGTGTTACGTTACTATGTTACTATGTGCTTATGTAATTTATGTAATTATCTGTAATACTTCCCATATTGATGGATTTATGTTTCAAGGTCATGACTGTCCTATGTTCTAAATCAAAAGAAAGGGGGAGATGTTAGGATTACTAAGTGAGAACTCAGGTTGTCTGGATGGTGACAAGGTGAGAATTCAGGTTTTCTGGACAATTACAAGGTGAGAACTCAGGTTGACTTGATAGAGGGGGCAAGCTCATTGGCTGGGGTGGTTCTTCCCAGAAGCCCTTGCATTATCCCACGCCCATTCTCTGGGAGGATAAAAAGAGACAGCATTGGGCGCAAAGGGCAGATCGGCCTGGAGAAGGATAAGAGCTGGAGGAGATTCAGAGCCAGGATTCAAGAGAAAGACTCTGAATTGCATCAGGCTTGACGGGGCTCTCTGCAGGAAGGGAAGTCACTTCTTTGGACAAGAGTTAACAGCAACTGCCTGGAGACAACGGTTCGTTACAGGAAGAAGAATCTGTTGGAGAGATTTGAGTAGACACAGCAGATCTCTTCCCAGAGAGCGATCCAGCAGCTTCTGGAGACGACAGCTCGTTACATCCAAGCTCACATAAGCAGCCAGTAATAGACTGGCCGAGTTTCAAATCCAGGTCTTATTGTAAGGAGGCTGAGCCTCAGTTTCCCCATCTGTCCAGTGTTTATTATCACCTCTGCAGCACTTAGCTCGCAAGATTTTGGCAAGAATTGAATGAGACTGTAAAGTTTACACCTTGTTAGTTTTAAGGAATTGTCAGCTGTCATTATTCTTAGCCCTCTGTGCTGGCCTCTGCCCCCATCCCCATGAGCCAAGGATGGAGCGAGCAGATGGTCGGACTTCTTTCTCCTTCACCCAGAGGGGCCCATCCCTGCCAATGTGCCTTCTCAAGAATCATCCAGTCTTGTTGAGTTCCTCTTCATGCCCAATTGAGACTCCCATAAGGGGGACGCCATTGGGGGTATGAGAGTGGATATTAAACAAGCATTTATTATGGGCTTACAATATACAGTTAACTGTGCTAGGATCTGGAATCTCAGCAAGGGGCTAAGTTTGGAGGGCATCCTGGTCTACCCTTTGTCCATGGGCAGTGAGACGGCTCAGAATATAGGGCCTGGAGGCAGTAAGTTACTCACTTGTGCCTGATGTCTCATTTCCAGCTGGGGTGGGGGAGTTATATGAGGAGCTTTAGCAAAGTCAGGAAGGGCTGGTTTTTGTTTGTGTGGATTTTGTTTTCTATCAGGGGTCTCTGTGGGCAGTGGTGGATGGAGCAGGGCAGGTCTGAGGGCATGGAGTCTGGGTGGATCTGTCCAGGGTTCTGGCCCGTTTGGGATAGAGGGACCTCACGACAGCTTCACCAAAGCCGCTGGAATTCTTCAGAAAAGACTAAGGTTGCACATGTAGAACCAGAAGGGACCTCAGGGGCTCATCTAGTCCTGTTACATGGAGGAGGACCAGGGAAGGGAATTGACTTGCTATGATATGTCACACAAGGCATTTGAATCCAGGTCTTTGTAATTTCAAGTCCTGAGCTCTGTCTACTGTAACATGCAGCCTTTGGACCTATTGGTGCAGAAGTGATTCTTGGGTGATGAAAATCCCCTCTGCCAATGAAAATCCCAACCTGCTGTATAATTTGTGGTCTTAAAGGGACTGCCTGTATCAGAAAGTGAGGCCCAAATCTTCCTGGCTTGATAGCTAGCTCTTTCTCTACTTTTTATTTATTGCCATATTTCTGTAGTGTGCTACTCTGTTAAAAATGTTAAGTTCCTTAAAGGCAGGGCTTGGTATAGTAATACTCCTTCTCTCCCCTGCCTCTGCCAAGTGCAATGCTGCATAGAGTAGGTGATTAATAAATGCATGTTGAAAGACACAGATGGTTGATCACGGGAGCTTCTATTTGCTCCTAAGCAAGAAAATTAAGCTTTCTGCCTGAGACCTAATTTTTCCAGTTAGTAACTAGGGAAGATAATTCCTCCAAACCACCTTAATTTATTAAGACAAAAGCCTTTATTTAACACGGGAAACCATTAACCTTGGGAACTGATGCTGAACAAAAACACAATACTTGAATTTGCTTCTGTTTTGTTCTGTCTCTAAACATTAGTCAGAGGCCTTAAGGATATCTAAGTGAATTAGGACTCTGGGGCTAGAACTGGGAGAGATTTGGGAGATTCCCCAGAAGAGGTGACAGTGACTTGTTCAGGCAGCCATCAACATTTGAATTTAGGTCCTTTGATTCCCAGCTCCCCTTTCTTTAGCAGGCATGGTTGATAAGTATGAAAGGGAATATTTGTAGAGTCAGCAGATCAAGGAAATTTAGAAACTAGATAATCAAATCACTGTTTCCAAAGGGATAAATCAATAGTTTGAAAAGGGAGAGGAGACAATGGCCAGTATTTTGTGGGAGGTCATAGACTCCAAGTGGTCAAACTGGCAGAATCCAGGTTATCTCTTTCCAGGGCACCATTGATACCTTTTAGTCTTTACACAGACATAAGTGTAAGATATTAAATCTTTGACTGCCTGTTCAACCTATAAAGATGATGATGATGATGATGATGATGATGATGATGATGATGATGATGATGGTATCTGTGACCTTTGTCAGGCCATCGCTTCCTAAATTGAGGCTCTAATGTCATAATCCTGCTTAGAGTTTCAGGCTGGCAAAATTGAGATATTTGACCCAAGCTACCTTCCTCACCCCTTGTAATAACCTGATCTATGACTTCTCCTTCTTTCTCCTTTTCCTCCACTTTCTGTTCACAAAAATAATAATAATAATAATAATAATAATAATAATAATAATAATAATAATAATTGCAAGAGCAGAGCTGAAAATTGATGTTATTTGCATTTTGGCAGAACTCGTTCAACAGCATAAAAACAACTGAACTTAGAAAATAATAAGCAAGACTTTAGTTAAAGGAAGGAGCTAATTAGATGGTCTGTTTTCTTTACTTCTCTCCAGGGCATCCTCTTCAGTCACTCTCCTTGATCCCTGTTTTCTTCCTCAATTCCCTTTACTCTTAGGTAGTAGATGCTCTAGCATCAGTCTCATGGAATGTCAGGATCTCAATCAATCAAAATCTGACCCTACTCTCACCATGGAGCTGATGCACTGAAGCTTCTCCTCTTCAGTTGATAACGATAATTACTTACTATATTGTTTTCACATCATTGCAAAACTGAATAGAATCTATGGTTGGTATTGTCTGTCCCGTGTACAAAAATTGCTACTTCATGAAGTCATATTGACTAGGCAAGCAAATGGAAAGCTCTTATTCTGCATATATGTGGGAATGCTGTTAAAACTGTTTACCTAACATCCCTCCTCAGTCCACTTAGCACCTAGAGTTCTGATAAACCTTAGGCTATGCCTTTGGAGTTTGAGAGAGGGCAAAAACTATGTGATAGAAAGATCCTAGAGCTAGAAAGTTGTACCCAAAGTATAAATTTGAATACCCACAAAGTTCACTAAAATTTAAAAAATTTTTATTACACACATATATACTAAATATTTATTTAATATCTACCATATGTAGAACACTTTACTAGGATCTAAGGGTAGTAACAAATTTAAATAAAAAAGTTTCCCAAAGAATTTAGTAGGGAGAATGATACTTATTAAAAGTGTCTTCCTCAGCCTAATATAATTTCTGGCATGTGATGGGTATTCAGTAAATACTTACTAAATTGAATATAAACCATATTAGTATACCATAGTAATAAAATGCAAGTGTCTATTTTTTAGTTTTTAAACAAATTCAATTTTACTTAATTTTCAGGTTCACATTCGAATTAGATAATATTTGTTTGTAAAATGCTTAGCAGTTTGATAACTGTTGGCACTATATAAAAGCTTTTCCTCCATTTTCCTCCCAGCTTTCCCTCTTTCTTTCATTGAGAACGCAAGAAAAACAAAGCCTGTTACAAATATGTCAAAGAAAGTGGGTAACATGTTTCCTCAAGAATCCTCTGAAATTAAGACTGGGCAGTGTTTCAATCTGAATTCTTTGGTCTTCCAAGATTAATACAAGTAAGCTAGAGAGCAGTAAAAGGTGGTTTTGCATAAAGTTGGTGTTTTATAAAGTTGTCAAGGAGAAAGTAAAGGGGGGCAGGGAGAAATAGAGGGGTATTCATTACAACTAAGAAGACTGGAGAAGTTCACAGAAGATAAGCCACTTAGTTGGTTGTGTAGCATAGGTCAAGTTCTCTAGACCTGAAGGGTAATTAGATTGGCTGAGGGTTAGTAAGACCAAGAGAGCTTCAAAGTTGGTAGGTACTCACCTTTGATTTCACTTCTCAGAGGTCGTGAAACTGGCTTACTCATCTCTTTCCATTTTCAGTATTATCAAGAAAAGTTGAAAGAAAATCACTTTTGACTCAGAAATTTCTCCGTGAGGGGGTTGGATTGGATGATTATTTCTCATATCCCTTCCAGCTTTGACATTCTGTGATTCAGAGTTTTGTTATTCCTCGACATAAGGGGCAAGTCCTCAGTGACATTTGAGCCTTTTCTTTTTGGGGAGAAGCAAATGTTCCTACTCACTCCCCACTTCAGTCTGAAAGGGTTAGATGATGCAGTTGAAAGAATTCCTGCATTGAGAGTGAGAGATAATGGGGGTTCAAATTCAAGCTATAATTTGTATGATTTTCCATAAACTACTTCATATCCCTGTTCTTTGTTTCCTCATTTGTAAAATGGGAGGATGACCTCTAGAGTTCCTTCTAACTCTGTTCTCCTGAAGGTTACAAAGTGAAGTTTAAGACTCCAAAGAGGTCTTAAGCCAAGGAGGAAGAATTGTAGGATCCTGGGACCATAGGGATAAAGGTAGAAGGGAATAAAGAAGAATAACTATCCCATTTTGTAGAGGAGAAGACTGAGTCCAGAGAGACAATGCTAAAAGTCACCTCCACTCCATTGGTCAAAGTCAAATTTTCATGGAGTACACATTGCTTGGACTCTTTAACTATGTTGTAGAGTATGAGAAGGTCACATCTTATGTCCCAGCTCTAAATCAATGATTTTCCATTCTCTCTTATGGAACTTTGTGCCCTGGAAGTAATTCCTTTATTTTGGGGTTGTTGGAAGCAAGATGCCCAATTTGACCCTCCCTCAAAGAGAGTCCAGTAAGGTTAGACTGTGTCACGTATGCTGAATTACACAAGTGGGTCTAATCCAGGTACAGCCATGGATGGAGCTGGATCTGCAGTCAGGAGAATCCGATTTCAAATCCAGCACCCGACACTTACTAGTTGTGTGACTGTGGGCAAGCCATTTAATCTCTATCTGCCTCGATTTCTCTCATCCATCTTTGGTGTCCACCTCATTGGACTCTCGCCAGTGGCTCCCAGAAACTGTAGGATGTTTAGCAGACACATCCTGGTAAAATCATTTTGGCAGACAAGTTAAAACAGGTTGAGGGTAGCCCATAGGTCTCATACCTGTTGGTAAAGTAGGAGTATGCCTATTCCAAGCACATGGCAGAATAGGCAGAGGAGAACTTTATCCCTGTGGCCTTGAAGGAGGCTGAAGGGGGTACTGTGGAGCACTTAGACATGGAAGATGTTAAAATCATCCACCGCATCCTGTGCCATTGCTAGTCATGCTGACTTTTGTCCTGCCAGTGGACTTCAGTGATTCAGGAAGAGAGAGTGAATGACAACTTGGTGCAGCTCTGCCTCATTTAAATCCAATTCATACATCACCCAAAATGTCATTGGTCCTCTTCAAAAACAAAGAATGAACAACAGTATTATCATTATTGTAAATTGAAGGCTAGGGAGGACAGCCTGGATTGGTGGGCAGAAGTCCTAGCTCCTATATCCCTGGATCTCTCTTTCTCTATTGTTGACTCTTTTTTTTTTTAATTAAAGCTTTTTATTTTCAAAACATATGCATGGATAATTTTTCAACATTAATCCTTGCAAAATCTTGTATTCCAGTAGAAATATGTTAAATGTAATATAGGCATACATATTTATACAATTATCTTGCTACACAAGAAAAATCAAATCAAACAGGAAAAAATGAGAAGAAATAAAATGTAAGCAAACAACAAAAAGAGTGAAAATGCTATTTTGTGAACCATACTCATTTCCCACAGTCCTCTCTCTGGGTATTATCCCTGGATCTCTTATTCCCTGTGTGATGCTTGATAAGATACTTTTCCTCTCTGGGCTAATTTGTTTATCCATACCATAAGGAGCTGCAGAGAATAGAAACCCATATGTACACAAATATTTAAGGCAGTTATTTTTGTCATGGCAAGGGCCTGGAAGCTAATGGCAAGCTCTTTAATTGGGGAATGGCATGAACAAATGAATGGAATATTATTGTGAAATCAGAAATTACAAACCTGGGGAAGAGCCTTTTATGAAATGATGCTGAGGGAATTGAGCAGGACCTGAAAAACAATTTCCACAACAATAGCACTGTAGAAATAATTTTGGAAGCCTTAAGAACAATGCTTCATGCAAGAACTGATTGATTCCTGAGGCCCAATGATGAAACATGTTATTCTCCTGACAGAGAGATGATAGATTCAGTGTATAGAAGACAGACATTTTTGGATATGGCCAGTGTGAGGTTTTTTTTGTGTATAGTATATATGTGTGTACACATACATATACTGTTCTGTATGTGTGTATGTATGTATATATATACATATATAAATGTGTATATATATATAATGCATATTTATTACAAGGAGTTTTGTTTCATTTTCATTTCTCCAATGGAGAAAGGGAGATGAGAGAGAGAAAAAAAATAAATGCTTATTATTACTTTTTAAAAATTAAATTAATAAATCAAGAGTTTTGTTGAGAGTTGTGCTAGGCAATTGACTTAATGGGTCATTTCTATGATTTGTGATCCTGTGTATAAAAGTTATGGGGACTGTGTATAAAAGGGAGAGGGCTGGTGGTCTGGGGCAGTTGGGGAAAACTTTAAGCCGGATGTTAGAGTTGGCCCTCAGAAATAGTAGGAGGTAAATTGGTTGGGAAAAGAATGGGGAGAGGAAAGTGAAAAGTAGTAACAGCCACTTTAAAAATTAGTCGTGTTTATGTAGTGTGCTAAGTTTTCCTAACATGTTTTTTCCTCATTCTCTAAGCTGAATCTGTGAGCTGAATTTTATTATACCCATTTTGCAGATGACCAAAAGCAAGACTCAGAATAAATAAAGGGACTTTCCCCAAATTATACAGTAATCACCATGGGAATGTTATGCCATTGGATGAAATTTGGGGGCATACCCAGAGAACTTCTGGCATGTCTTAGATCACAGTGATAGGCAGGGAGTTTTTCCATTTCCTTCAACTGAGTTCAAATCCTACCTCAGACCATAGCTGTGTGACTCTGGCCCAGGCTCTATCATATTTTAAAATAAGAGTATTAAACTTTATGGCCTTCCTTCCTTCTTTTCCTTCCTCTCTTCCTTCCTCTCTTCCTTCCTTCCTTCCTTCCTTCTTTCCTTCCTTCTTTCCTTCTTTCCTTCCTTCCTTCCTTCCTTCCTTCCTTCCTTCCTTCCTTCCTTCCTTCCTTCCTTCCTTCCTTCCTTCCTTCCTTCCTTCCTTCCTTCCTTCCTTCCTTCCTTCCTTCCTTCCTTCCTTCCTTCCTTCCTTCCTTCCTTCCTTCCTTCCTTCCTTCCTTCCTTCCTTCCTTCCTTCCTTCCTTCCTTCCTTCCTTCCTTCCTCCCTCCCTCCCTCCCTCCCTCCCTCCCTCCCTCCCTCCCTCCCTCCCTCCCTCCCTTCCTTCCTTCCTTCCCTCCCTCCCTCCCTTCTTCCTTCCTTCTCTCTTTCCCTTCTTCTTTTGTTTTTTAAGGCAGTGCTCTAACCACTTCACTATCTAGCTGCCTCCAATGAGAGACTCTGTGTGGGATATTGCATACATTTAATATTTAGTTTTGCTAAGGTTCCTTTTTAAACAATTCTTTGTCACAAGGACTAGCTGCCAGAGAAAGGAAACAAAAATCAATATACTTAGAAATGAAGATGATGAAAAACAAAAGGATTATTTGTTTTTTTTAAAATGTCCTCCTTTTCTTTAGGAATGAAACTTAGGTGCCACCTCCATGAAGCCTTTCTGGATTCAGCCTCTCACTGAAAGTGATCTTTACCCTCTCCTATTTCTCATCACATTTTGTCTAGGCCTCTTGTTTCACCTTATCAAATTCTGCCTTGTATCACATCGCATTCTAACTGATCTGTGCATATCTCTTCCCTCTTCTTGCCCCCATGAATCCAGAAGCTCCTTGAGACTAAGCCTTAGACATTTTCTTTTTTTAAAAAAATTATTATAGCTTTTTATTTACAAGACATATGCATGGTTAATTTTTCAGCATTGACAATTGCAGAACCTTTAGTTCCAACTTTTCCCCTCCTTCCCCCCACGCCTTCCCTCAGATGGCAGGTTGACCAATACATGTTACATATGTTAAAGTATAAGTTAAATACAATATATGTATACAAGACATTTTCTCATCTTTCATCTTAGCACCTAGAACAGTGAGAAGTTGAACACCTTAAATGATTTCCATACATCCACATTTCTAATGTTAGATTCTAGTTAAATGCTGTTTAATTAAATATGGAATGACTCTTGTTTTTCTTCCCTTTCCGCATGAGCCATCAGTGGGAGAAAGAATGATTAAGTGAAGGAATATTGGAGAGGAGGGACAGAATTACTTGAATTTTTCCTACTTTTTGATAAAAGATCATCATCAATCTTGTAATCTTGGTGAGATTGTTCAGAGCAAGACTTGGCTCCCTAACCTTATTTCTTGTAATCTGAATCCTGATGTACTTATTGATACCTTTCTGTCCCTGCCCCATGAAAAGGTGAAACAAATGGGAATAACTCTCTTTAATGAGGTGGAGATTGTGCCTTTAGAACTGATTCTATTCAGGAAGGCAACTGCTCACGGAACCGTCTTCTTCATCTAGGATACTGTGTCTTTTACAGCCTTGTTGAACCACAGAATTTCAATCAAAGGGATCCTAGCAGCCACTTCTAACCCCCTAAACAATCCCTTCAACAACATACTGAGCAAGTCTCTGCTGGATGGTCTCCAGTGAAGGGGAACCTGCCTCAGTGTTCTACTTCTGGCAGGCTCTAATTGCTGTCAGGCCTCTCTTTGCATCAAGCCCATATCTTCTCCTACTTAGCTTCCAGTAGCTGTTTCTCTGGGGCCAAGCAGAAAAATCTTTCCTTAGATTAAGCGTAATCTTATCCTGGAGTCTGGTAGATTTCAGGATAGGGTTGGGAAATTGGATGTGAAAAAAATGACATTTTTATTTTTGCTAATTTTTAAGTGAAATTTGCCATTTCTTTAATGATTAAAAAAAAAACAAAACATTCTTTTAAAAAGGTTTAGTAGACTTCACCAGATTGTAAATGGGATGGATGATAATAAAAAGGTTACAAAAGTCCTCACTTAGATGCAGAACATTTCCAGAAATTTTGAAGCCATAGAAAAACATGTTTGTGTTTTTCCTCCTTAGGGAAAAAAAATAAAAGGTCATTTTTGCAAAATTTTAAAATAAATATGGTATTTTAAAAAATCATACTATTTGGTTCCCTGTTAGCCCAGGGGCAGAAATTGGATTCTGTAAAGTGTAAATGACTCATAAAATGACATTGTGTGTTCAGTGGAGTTTACTTCAAAGCATAGTTTGTTTGGGTGGTGGTAACAAATATGCTAATTGAATTTACTTTGGAATATTAAAATTCTTTTTTTTTGGTTGGCAATGTAGCTGCTGGAGATGGAATCACTGAATACACTGAGCATCTCTTAGTTGCTGTGATTTTAGCAGAAGCAGGTAAAATGGGAGTGGAAAAAACCATCTATGTGGTAGTTCAATAGGGAAAGAGGACTCTGTTTGTCAAGCATAATTTCCACCATGGTAGGGGCAGCTACGTGGTACAATTGATAGAGAATCTGGAGTCAAAAAGATTCTTCTTCCTGAGTTCAAATGTAGCCTGAGATACTTACTAGGTGGACAAGTAACTTAACTTTATTTATTTCAATTTCCTCTTCTATAAAATGAGCAGAGGAAAGAAATGGCAAACTGTCTCTGCCAAGAAAACACCAAATGGCTTCACAAAGAGTCAGACTTGACTGAGAACAACTGAACAACAATCCAGCAAGCCCTTACCTTAACACACACACACACACACACACACACACACACACACACACACACACACACACACACACAACAAGGAAAGAAATGCCAATTAAGCAATTTGGCTCAAATGAACAAACATTTATTAAATACCTGCTTTGTCCTGAACACTTTGAGTTTCTTTGGAGATGGAAAGACACAAATGAAACAGACCTTGTCCTCAAGGAGTTTAAAGCCACAGGAGGAAGGTACATCCTTTGTATATTTACAAAATACAGAGCTATTTAAGGAAGGAGGATGACTAATAACAATTTGCTGGGATAAATGAGCCATATTTTGAATGGAAGGTAGAGATTCTAAGAAGAGAAGATGAGGAAAATGGGCATGCTAAGAACAGTGGACATCCCCTACAAAGGTCTGATGGTTGGAGATGATATATGTATAGAGAATAGGCAAGTAGAAATACTTTGGCCAGAATAGAGAGCATGAAAGGAAGTAATTGAAAATAAAAAGGAAGTACTTCCCACCAAAGTCTTTGGCATTGATTTAGCCTCAGAAATATCATAGCCATACTATAGCCAATAGCCATATCAGAAATGGATTTGATTGTTTTATGATACTAAAAAGACACATTCTCAGCTGCTTTGCTGCTGAATTCTGAGGATCATGGGATTTTCCATATGAGCTGTGGCAGAATTCATCCATATGTATTGTCTTCCTCATCAGAAAGTGAGTTCCTTGAGAGGAGGGACTGTCTGCTTTTCTATGTGTATTTGTAGTACTTAGCACATTCATATACAACAATTGAGGCTTCCAGAGATAAGGTGACCTACCCACATTGGCAAGCAGTGGCTTGCTTGGGATTCAGTCTTGGATCAATAATAAAATCAATCAGTAAGCATTTATTAAGTACCTACTATATGGCAGTCATCATGCTAAACTGCTGATTTCTCTTGATTCCAACTCTGGTGATCTTTCAGTTACAAAGTATTTGACCATCGACTGCTAGAGTTAGAAAGAGCCAGAGAGGCTAGCTACCCCAATCTTTCTCCCATTTTACAAATGAGAAGACTGAGCTTATCTGAGCTATAATCATTTGCAACTTTAGTGCATCAACTTTTCAAACTTTAGGAAACTGAAAATTGGCCAGGAAAGCAAGCCAGCTTTTCTCCCACTTCATATGTTAATAACAACTGACATTTATGGAGCATTTTTTTTTTTTTTTACACATTATGTCATTTGAGCTTCACAACAACATTTTTGAAGTAGATAGTACAGGTACCAACATCCCATTCTACAGGGAAGGGTATTGATACAGAAGTTAAAGGATTCAGCCACATTCACATGGTGAGGAAGTGTCAAAGCCCGTCTGAGTCTAGGAAATCAGAAGGACCTCTCCCTTATGCCATCTTGCAGAAAGATTTTGAAAGAGCAATTTCTCTCTATACCCATAGAAAATGGAGGCTTCTGAGGACAAACTAAGTTCAAAGTCCTGGGGATTACAGGCCACCATATTGTAGGATGGCTGTCTCGGGCAGAATCCCCAGCTACTTGCTTGGGTCAGAATGTCAGTTACTGTCGGAATGCTGCTCTCACCTGGTGGTCTTGTCACCTGGTCCTGCCAGCCTTCTATGCCAATTTCTGCCCCTTGCTTCCTTCTTGTTCCAAATGGTTCTCCCGGAGCAGGAATTGGCTCATGGCACAGTTCATCCCATTTCTTAAAATAAAGTCTCTGTGCTTTCTCTTTGTAAGTGGAAATCCACTGAGAGTCTCTAAAGCAATTAATCTTATCTGGACCTTTTCCCAGATAAGAGCATTGAAAAGACTAGGGGAGATTCAGATCCTTTGGGGGATTTACCCACAAGAGTATTTTTAGAAGTTATTGGTGGGAAAAGGGGGACCATAGATTTGTAGCTGGATGAAAACTCACAAATCCTCTAGTCTGCCATAAAGGTGCCAGAAAAACCAAAACCAAGAAACATACGTTTTCATGGTAAAGAGTTGGGGGGGGGGTTTACTATGACAGAATCTTAGATACATTACTAGACATGGTTTCAGTATCAGATTTTTGCTTAATTTTTCTTTTTTTTTTTTTTTAAGGGTAGGGGTAGGAAATGACTATGATATAAAGGCAGAAGGCATCAGTGAGACATTTTTATTATACTAGAAGGGATCTCAAAGACCATTGAGTCAACCTTTTCCTTTTACAGATGATGACACAAAGGCCCATAGCTGTTAAATGACTCGTCCAAGAACATTCATTTGGTGTCAGTGATGGAGCAGAAACTCTGTTCTTTGACTCCAGAAACCAATTTTTATTTTTCCATTTTTGTTCTATTGGCCATTTATAGATGAGGAAATTCAACTACCAAGGTAGTAACAAAGCTTTCTTAAAGCAGCTCCTTTTTCTAACACACACCCCAAATGCTAGAGATAGGAAGAAAACCCCAAAATAAGTAGGCCCTGCCCTCAGGGAGCTTACATCCTTATGAAAGAGATAGCATAATGATATACCTACAAATAGACACCAAGTAATCTTAGAAGTTAGTTCCAACTAGATGGTGCCATAGTGCACAGAACTCTGAGTTCAGTTCGGCTCAGACACTTACCAGCTGCGTGATTATGGGCAAGTCATTTATCCCTGTTTGCCTCAGTTCCTCATTTATCAAAATGGCAAACCACTTCAATATCCTTGCCAAGATATTGGCAATGTGGGGTTGGTTTGGACATGACTGAAACTACTGAACAACAACGTCAACCTCAGAAGGATGTCTTGGGAGGACCAAGAAGGGCCTCTAGCAGGGAAATAGTGTTTGAGTTGGGTCTTGAAGGAAACCAGGGAATGTCAAGAGGAAGAGGTGAAAAGAGGAAGCGTTCCAGACATGGGGGAAAGCCAGAGAAAACGCCCTGACTCGGGAGGGATGTCAGGTGTGAGAAGATTGTAAAGGTGATAAGGGGAGGAGGTTATGAAGGCTTTGAATGTCTGAGGATGAAGACCTCGAAATAGCAACATATATGAACTTATATTTGATCTTAATGTACTTGGGAGCCATTGCAGTTTGTTGAGTAGGAGAATGACTTGGTCAGCTATAAACTTTAGGAAAATCACTTTGGCAGCTGCTTAGAGGATGGACTAGAAAGGAGAAGCAGAATGGAAGTAAGGAAGCGATTGCAGTAGTCCCCTTGAAGAATGATGGGCCCCTGAACCAAGATGGCGGCCTTGGTTGTAGAGTTAGGAGTGGAGAGAAGGTGTGTATGAGAGATGTGGAGATAGGAATGTCGGGTCTTGTGGTGCTAATCCAGCCCCTTTTCCATGACCGCAAAATGGAGAGTTGTCAATTTTTTTTCTACTTTGTTTAATCATTTTGTTATTCTTAACATTAAAAAAAAAAAAAAATCATACTCTAAAAGCCTATTTTTCAAGGGGGAAAAAATAGACACAGTAAATGAGGGTAAATATTCTCTAATTCTCTCCCACCAAACTACTGATTTTTCTTCACCCACCAGTAACCCCTCTGTCTCAGCTGCTGTTTTCTGGAGAAAGGAGGCGGGGAGGGGGGAAATATGGTGGTACAGAGTCTGCTTCCACAGACAAGCAGCTGCTTCTGGGTAGAAGCCAACTTAGCTCCAGCTGCCCTTGCCACTCAGCTGCTGTTGGGCAGCCAGAGGGAGGGGAAGTTCATCCTTCGGTCTTTGGTCACCCACCCTCTTTTTGGGGGCTGGGACTCTCTGGAGCTGGGGGTGGCGGACAGAAGGGGCATCCCCTACACACCCCCAGGCTGCCCGGGAGACGTGTCCAGCCATACACTCACACTCACACACTCTCTCTCTCTCTCTCTCCCTCCCTCTCTGTTTCTCTTTCTCTCTGTCTCTTTCTCTGTTTCTCTTTCTCTCTCTCTGTCTCTCATTCTTTTCTTTCTCTTTTTCTCTCTCTCATTCTTCTTTTCTCTCTCTCTCATTCTTCCTTTCTCTCTCTTTCTTCTCTCTTACCCTCCCCCAGAAGATCTCCGGGGAGCTCACACTGGATGCTTTGCTGGAGATGAACGAGACGAAGGTGAAGGAGACCATGAGGCATTGTGGTGCCAGCGCCGATGAGGTCAGCCGTGTCCACTACGCCCTCTCCTGCCTCCGGAAAGTGACCGGCTTAGGTAGGGCTTCCTTTGCCTTTCCAAGGTGGGCCTGTAACCGAGGCTCTCCCCAGCCATCTACCCCCCTTCTGTCACTCAGGGCTCCCGGAGGGGGGCGTGCTCGGGGGCTCTCAGAGGGTCAGAAGCTGCTGCCCCACAAAGTGGGTAAAGCTGGTGGAGACCATGAGAAACTGACTCAGCGACCCATTGGTCTGGATTACAAACCGCCGGGGACTTTTTCCTTGGATGGGAGTGGGGTGGGGGGAGTAAAAGTGCAGCAGGGTAGGTCAATTGAGTAAACAGACAGAGGGACAATTTATAGAGCCTTCTATCTGGGGAGTTTGGGGTTGGTCCTGTTTTAAACTAATTATTTATCATAAAATTATATAATTATCATTTTGAAAAAGATCATATTTATCATTGTAACCTCAGGTCTGGAAGGGACCTTAGAGGCCATCTAGTCCTACTCCTTCATTTTACAGATGAGGAAACTGAGGCTCAGGGAGGGGAAGTGACTTGCCCAACTTCACAGCAGGTAGTAAGTGGCAGAGCCACTTGAATCCAGGTCCTCTGACGCCACATCATGTCTGTCCATCTGTCCTGTCTGTCTGTCTTTCTGTCTAATCTTCACTAATTAACTAGAACTAATGTTTTAGAATCTCTAAGAATGATTTTTCTCATCTCTGGAGATAATCTGTGATGACTTTAAATTCCTAAACCAAACAGCTTCCCCCGGGGTCCAGCGGCTGCGTGCTCTGGGAACTCACACCCCATTTTGCAGATCAGGAGGCAGGTGAATCACCTTTCCCCGGGGTCCCATGGAGAGACAGAGTGCTCCAGTGGAAAGAGGTTTGGATTTAGTCAGAGAGCCCGAGTTCTGAGTGGCCCCTACAGCTTGTGCGACCCCGGACAAGGCAGTTCCCTCTCTCTGAGTTTCCGCCACTCACAGTGAGGGGTTTGGATGAAGTCATCTCTGAGGTCCTTCCAGCTCTAGATTTAGGATGTGTTCCAGTCCGGAGAGAACCCAGGACTCTTCTTCCTAGTTTTCAGCCTCAACTTGTCTCCGTTTCTCCCTGGCTGAGGATGAGATTCTGCCTGGGGGCTGGGGACTGGGGGCAGCCCACTTAGAATGAAGTCTCCATCTCTGACCAGGGATGCATCATGGGTCCCAACCACCCTGACCCGAGAGGCTCCGTAAGGTCAGCGGCACGCCTGGCTTTTCCGGACACAGACACGGTCACGGGATGGGAATGGGGGATTTTTGGACCTGGTAAGGAAGGACCTTGGGCCAGCCCTCTCAATTTACACAAAATGACACTGAGCCAGGGAGTTAAAGTGTCTTGTCTAAGGTCATATGGCTAATAAATAGTCAGGCTGGCGTGGAAACCCAGGCTTTCTGTCTCCAGCTCCAGGCAGCTTTCTCCTGAGTCATGCAATTTCCCCCAGCTTGCATATCTTGTTTTATCTTATTTAATATATATCTTGTATATCTTATTTAATAAAATACACCAGGTGGGGTGGCTGTGACTAGGAACACTGTAAGGCAAGTGAAACCTGCCTTTGGAGAGTCGACCTCTGAATGGTGTCTTTTGGCAGCTTAGGTTTTCTCAAAGCGAGGGTCCCCCAGACTCCCCTTACTAACCTCTCACAGATCTGTCTCAGGGGTTGTTTCCCAGCTTCCCTCCACCTCCCCCGGGCTCTGCTCAGTAGCTTGATTAGGGTAATGGAGTGGGCAGAGGCCTGGTTTCTAGTCCTAGGTGCACTGGCCTTGGATTTCCCGGGGGGTTCCGGGCGAACTCGTGCCCCTCCTTGGGTCTCAGCCTGCTCCTCGGTCAGGTGAGAGGGTTGGACTAGTTGGTATGGAGGTGCCTTCCGACTCTGACCTTCTACGGGTCTGTGATCTGACCCCCATGGGCCCACAGGTGGGGAACCAAAGGAAGAGCCAGCATGGAGCCCCCTGGATGCCCGGCGCGAGAGCGGCTCGGGACCTCCCCCGGACACCCTTTCCCCGGCTGGCTTGACCTGGACTCCTGGGGCCTCCCAGCTCAGTAAAGGCACCGGCAGCCAGCAGTCCCGCTCCGTCTCAGTGTCTGCCCTCCCCACGTCGGACGCTGCATCCCAGGGCCAGGGCCTCGGCGGCTACGGTGAGGGCTTCTCGGACAGTTACATCTCCTTGCATCACAGCGGAAGGCTCACCCCTCGGACCCCGCACAGCTTCATCACGCCCCCCACCACGCCGCAGCTGCGACGGCAGAACAAGCTCAAGCCCCCCCGGACGCCGCCCCCGCCCAGCCGAAAAGTCTTCCAGCTCCTTCCCAACTTCCCCACCCTGACCAGGAGCAAATCCCACGAGTCTCAGCTTGGAAACCGAATCGACGAGGTGCCCTCCATCAAGTAAGTGTCTGTGGGGAAATGGGGCTGGTCAGAATGCGGGCTCTGGCCCATCCTAGCTTGGTGACGCCGGGCAAGTCTCTGAACTCGATTTTCTTAAAAATGGGGATAATGATACATGCGTTACCCACGCTCAAGTCACGGAAGGTTATAAAGTGCCTCGGGCAGCCATCTTACAGCCTGTTATTGCCGTGCTGTATTTGTAGAGTTTGGTTACGGGCTTTCTCTGCCTAGATTTCCTAGTCTGTAAATAGGGCTTGTTTGCTATGTCATTAAGTGGATGGAGATCCCTTATTTGTAGGCTTGGCTAAGACTACTTCTACCAATGAGAGGTAATGTGTAAAATTATTTGGAGTTTGCAAAGTGCTTGCAGATGTTTCTTGGGATTCTCACAACAACCCTGGGAGGCGGCTATTAATGTCATTTTATAGATGAGGAAACAGGGTAAGTGACTTGGCCAGAGTCATTCAGCTAGTAAGGGTCTGAGCTGGAAGTGCTTGCAGATGTCTCTTATGATTCACTGTGCTAGAAAGTAGGCAAGTTTCAAAGCAGAGATTAGAGAGACCCCCCTGCCTCTTGCAGCTGATGTACATTAAGGGGGCCCATGAGGGTTTAATATTTAATGATTTCTGTTTTCAATAGCCTGAAGTTCTCCCAGTGTGGGATCTT